>NC_143527.1:16318259-16550759 GCF_031878675.1 Megascapheus bottae | reverse complement strand
GGAGAATAAAGAATAAGCATAACAAGCAAAACTATAGCAATGAGTTTGAGTATGAGTGGACAAGGTAGCATGTCTTAGTTCAGAGACGACTTTGAAAGGACACCAGAGGAGTTTCAAAAGTAAGTGGTTAATTTGCTTCTCTGGGATTACAGGCTCATCGCTTGTGTGTTGCAAATCTTGACTTTTTTTTTTGGTTAGTTGTGGGGGCTTGAACTCAGGGCCTGGGCAATGTCTTGAGTCTCTTTGTGCTCAAGGCTAGCACTCTACCATTTACACCATGGTGCTACTTCTGGTTTTGAGTGGTTATTGGAGATAAGGCTCATGGAGGCTTTTTTTCCTGGGCTGGCTTCATACCGTGACCTTCAGATCTCAGCTTCCTGAGTGGCTAGGAAGGATATGAACCTACAAGCAGACATTTGCTGTGAGAAGCCTGGAGCATGGAGCTGTTAGAGGTTCCCTTCTATACTGGGCCCCGGATTCCATTTCCTGCCTGGACCTCTCATCTTCCACCTGTAGCAGCAACAACTTATACGATGCATCATATACAACAACTTATACGATGCATCATAAACAAGTGTCAGAGATTCCAGAGATGGTGGAAAGAAAGGCTGTACCCAACCTGCTTTCAGCAGATAGAAATTCAGGGAGTGACTTTTGTATAAAAGCAAATAAATTTATTTAAATAAAGAAATTCTGGCAATGAAAAATATAGGAAAAAAAATGTGTTGGTGAAGACAAGGACTGGGAATTGGAAACAGCCCAACCCCACATCCTCTGCCTTGAACTTGAACTCCCTTGAACTTGAAATCTGCCTTATATCAGCCTCCTGTAGGTTGATTTATGCTTTTCTTACTGTTTAATGAATCCTTGATTTTTCTTCTTCTTGGACACAGGCGTTTGATTTCCCCTTTCATGCGCTCTCTCTCTTATTTATTTTGGTTGTGGGGCTTGAACTCAGGGCTTGGGTGTTGTTCTTGAGCTCTTTCTGCTGAAGGCTAAAGCTCTGTCACCTTGAACTACTATGCCACTGCTGGTTTTGTGGTGATTAATTGGAGAGAAGAGTCTCATGGACTTTCCTGCCTGGGCTGGCTTTGAACTGCGATCCTCAGGTCTCAGCCTCTGAGTAGCTGGGATGGAACCACCAGCACCCTGCTTTCTCTTCCACTCTTTCATAGCCAGTTTTCACTTTCTCTTCTGCTTAGAGACCACATCTTTAAACTCTTAAGGAAAGTAAGCCAGAAGTCCAGAGAAAACCACTGTGGGAGGAGTTTTCTCCATGAGTGAGTGATATACTTCCCTGTTACCCCCCATCCTGCTCCCTCTGCCCCCCCCCCCCATTCTCTGTCAATTGACTGAAAGTCTTTCTTCTACAGCTTGAATACCTGCAACTCTACCTCCTTGGGACAATACACATACTTTCTCCATGACTGCTCATCTCTGCTTTTCAGAAAGAGATGTCTTGGGCCTGGAGCATGGCCTAGTGGTAAAGTGCTTGCCTAGCATGCTCGAAGCCCTGTGTTTGATTTCTTGGGGCCACATACACAGGAAACTTTAGAAGTGGTGCCATGGCTCAAATGGTGGTGCACTAGCCTTGAGAAAGCCCAAGTGCTCAGGCCTGGAGTTTCAGCCCCAGGACTGGCAAAAACAAAACAAAAAAACAAAACAAAACAAAAAAAAAAAGGAAAGAAAGAAAGGAAGATGTCTTTCCATACCAAGTACTATCTGCATTGCTTTGGCTCATTCTAGAACCTTCCATTCCCTCTAACTACCATATTCTGAGGCTATAGCAGACCCTTTGTCTTCATCCAGAATGATTCACCATGTTTGTCACTGGTCTTCCTGTCCTTTGTCTCAACTCCATTCTCACAAGCAGACAGAGTAATCTTTCTATGATACAAAATTTAGCATATATTAAAAGTCCTTCAGTCTCCCCATGCAGAATTCTTATCAGATCCTTACCAGAGCATATGTCCTGTTTTCTGATGTCTAGCTGAGGCTTCCATGACACTCGTATTTCAGCCACAAAAACCCCTCTGACTTCTTGCTATTCCATTCCTATATATGTTCTTGCATCCATCTGTCTAGACTGTTCTTTCTCCTTTATCACAGGGTTGCCTACCATATCACCAGTTATCCTCTTTCTCTCTCTCTTTTTTAACCTTGTTTCCCATTAGAGTCACTTGGATGGCTTCAAAAATTATCAACACACCCATTCCATAACCACCTCTCCAACCCTAGCATCTGATTTTATTTATTAGGGATGGCTGTCTGGCCATTGGTGGTTTCATTTGCTTGATTGCCTTTTTTCTTGGTATTGTTTTGACAGAGGGTCTTTGAATGTTGCTCAAACTGGCCTGAAGTTCTTGGGCTCAAGTGATCCTCCTGCCTCATCCTCTGAGTAGCTGGGACCTACTAGTGTGCATTGCCATATCTGGTTCAATGCTATCAATATTTTAATTTTGATTTATTCATATTTTTGGCTGTCTGGGGTTCGAACTCAGGTTCTTATCCTTGCCAGGGAAATGCTACAGTACTGGAACCACGCCCCTGGCCTGCATTGGTATTTTAAAAAGTGGCCTAAATGGGTGCTGTTTGAACCTTAATGTGCCTTTGAATTGCCTGGTGATTGTGTTACCAGGGTTCTCAGCAGGTGTCAGGGGCTTGAGATTCTGAATGTTGAACACCTTTCCAGGGGCTGCCCGTGATGCAGGTCCGCAGACAGCATGTGGGGTGGCCAGGACTGGTGGTGGATGGTTGTGGAAGCCCCTGTTCTTCAGGGCCCATCGAGCCTCTTAGCCTTTGCTCCTTGCCTTCCTGTTTTTGCCCTATGTATACTGATTCTTTGGGGCTTCTGGCTTTGCCATATTCTTCAAAATTGCAATAATGCATCCTCTGATTTTTAGTGCAATTATTGGCAATCAGAACTCAGCGAGCCATTTTATAGGGCAGAAAATTTCATGTGCTTTTTCTTCCTAGGTGAAGGCTTTGGCAATAAAGATCAACTTTCTCTGTAAAATGCCTAAGTTTGTAAGAAACCAGAGAAAGTTATTTTCCACAGAAGCAAAGAAAACATGGTTTACTTACATAAGACACAGAACTCCCTGTCTCAGATCATATATTTAGAGAAGAATCTCATATTCAAAAAGAAACCCTGAAAAATGTACGATTACAATGATAATGATAGTAATAATGATCATGACAATAATTAGTGTGTGTATGTACTGGGGCTTGAACTCAGGGCCTGGGTGCTCTCCTTTGTTTTCACTCAAGGCTGATAATCTACTATTTGAGCAACAGCTGTCCTTTTACTTTTTGCTGGTTAAATGTAGATAAGACTTTTCTGTCTTTGAATAGTGTTCCTCATATTTCAGACACTTGAGTAGTTAGGATTAGAGGCGCGAGCCACCAGCATCTGGCCAAAGCCTAAACATTTATTAAACATTTATTGTCATGGCATTGCTCTAAAAAGTTTGTATATGATAACCCAATTAATCTTAGAACTAGCAGTAAGGAATATTAATGACTCCTATGAGGGCACAGCTATTGAATACCCACTTGGGTGAAGCGGATGAGGTGCTTAACAGAGACAATGAGCTAAGGAAAAAAAAGTATTTAGGAAACAGAATCACCTGGAAATTACAGCATTCTTTTAACAACTGGCAAAGAACAAGAAGCCAGTGAAGAATTCTGTAAGGTCTGAGGCCCTCTCCCCACCCCTGTGTCTCAGGCTGGCAGTGGTATTAGAGAACATCAAATGTGAAAGGAAAAAAGTTGCCACGTGGGACTGTGAATCTTGAATAGTTTGGAAATATTAGTGTGATAAAAAAAAAGTGCTTGCTTGTTTTTTTTTTCCCCCAGGAAGAGATCCCATCTTTTGTCTGAACTTCCTTGAACTTATGAAACTCTCTCTCTCTCTCTCTCTCTCTCTCTCTCTCTCTCTCTCTCTCTCTCTCTCTCTCTCTCTCTCTCTCTCTCTTTCTCTCTCTCTCTGTGTGTGTGTGTGTGTGTGTGTGTGTGTGTGTGTGTGTGGTTAGTTTAAGTCACAGGTCCACTTTTAGTGTTTTTTTTTTTTTTTTTGTAGTTTAGTAGAGATAAGAGTCTTACATACTTTCCTATCCAGACTGGCTTTGAACTTCGAGCCTTAGGTCCCAGCGTCCTGAGTATCTAGAATTACAGGTGTGATTTTTTTGGTGCAAGACTGGGGATTAAGCCTAGAATCTCATGTCTGATGGGTACTCTACCACGGAGTTACTAAAGTTTTTATCTTTTCTTATTATATCAATTATATAAAGAAGGGGTTCTATTGTGACATTTCCACATGCATCTAATGTAATCCCATCAACCTCATACCCTTCCAGTTACTCTCATGTACTGTCTTTGAGTTACTTAAGTTTAACAGACTCCACATTTAATGACAAGTGACCTTGAAGTGGTCTCTTTGAGTCATCGCAAGGCCTTACTATGTAGGCATTTTCTCCATTTTGCACGTGGGATAATGAAGGTTAACTAGGTCTCTCTTTCCCACATCGCACAGGTGGGGGACACAGAGATGCCAGATCTCATGGTGATTTCATTGCTCTTTTGGTGACACCACAGCCCACGTGTGTTCACACTGGTTGGAGGTGTCTCCCTTGTTTCCAGAGGTCTTCTGTCTCATATCATCCTTACAACCACCTGGTGAGTAGCTAGCTGCTGAGGTGTTATTTTCCCAGTATATTGCTGGCAAGACTGAGGCCTCAAGAGATGATGGCAGACTCAGAATACTGAGGTCAGAGACTGTGTTGCACTCTCCTCTCTGGGATGGACCCCACTCACCATGGTACATGGAGAGTCATGGGCACTCAAATACTTGCTGCCAGCACAGTGCACTTCCAGTGGCTGTGCTGTTACATACACAAGAAAGGAGAGAAAGAACGAACCAACCAAACAAAACCAGACCTGCTCTTTGACAGGGAAGCAGATCTTTAAACTACGTGTCATTTTCATCAATTAACATGGTGAGTATAAACATATTTACTTCAAAGCAAAACTTTCGAAAGGTGGAAGTTCCCTACTTCACTCAGCTTTCCAATCACGATACCACATTTAACAGCTTCCAGAAGTAATTTGGAAACATCTTCTGATGTGTTTTGTGAGATGCAGCGTAAGGTGCGTGCTCAAATATTCATTATGCAAATTCATGACGGGACTGGAACTCGTGAACTTGGTCTTTACTACAGCTAACTTCACTGAGTCGCCTCTTAAAATTATAGATATTTTGGGAGATGCTTGTTCTACCCATTAACCCCCTTTCCTGAAACCAATAGCCTAGGTTGAAAGAGGGGCAGGGTCCAGGGAGCCCATAATTGTACCAGGTTTTCTTCCCTTCTCTGATTGGGCCAGTGTTGAATACCTTACCAAGGTCTAGCCAATCCATGGGTTGGCCAGTATCCAATCAGATGGTCTCCTTTGAGAATTTGAAATAGGAGATGCAAAGAGCAAAGCAGACGGTCCAGGGCCAATTGATATAAGCTGGTATCTATTGGGCACACCAATCTAGCTCAACTAGAGCTGGAGAGAAGAGAGAATGATCTGGGAGAGGACACATGGCTCTGGAGAGCTGTATTGAAGTTTGTTTTCAATATGGGGAATTTCTGTTCCTTGAAATCAATTGATCTCTGAGAGATTCGTGTCAGCCCTATGAGTTTAGTCACAGGAATATGTACTAATGTATACTTGGCATGTGAATCGATGGGGATGACATGATTTTTTTTCACATTTTTAAAAGCAGAAGTCTACTTGTGTTTTGCTTGGCAAGATAATGTCAGATGCAGTATCTAGAATAAAATTCCCAGTTCTTGTTTGCTCATGTAATCGCTATGTGACAGAGGGAAGCAGCCATACTGCTTCAAACAGCCTTTCTACCTAACAAAAAACCCAATAAATAGAAATGATTATCCAGCTTCTGGATAATCACCCAGGTCACTAACCTTTTTGTTTTCCTTCTCTGCTGTGTTTGTATGAGTTCATTACTCTGGTTAGAGGAGAGAACAGTGAAGATGTCAAGGGGAACAAAAACTTCGGTTTTTAAAATTAATTAATTAATTTACTTTTTTGGTTTTTGTGAGGCTTGAACTCGGGGCCTGTGTGCTATCCCTGAGCCTCTTTGTGCTCAAATCTGGCACTCTACCACTTAAGCCACAAGCACCACTTCCATGGTGAGTGATTCATTGGATATGAGTCTTACGGGGACTTTATTGCCTGGGTTGGCTTCGAACTGCAATCCTCAGCTCCTAGCCTCCCGAGCAGCTGAGATTACAGGCATGAGCCACTGGCGCCCAGTTTACTTCATCCTTTGAGGTTTAGCTCTAAGTTTAGTGGAAGAAATCATGTATAGATTTATCCCAAGGGATATTTCATTATGTAGACTTCCTCTGGAGGCTGGGTTGATGGCTGTGCCTGCAGCCCCAGCTACCTGGGAGGTGAAGATGGGGATGATAGTATACTGTTTGAGGCCTGAAAGGACAAAGATAAAAGGTTAGTGAAACCACATCTCAAAAAACAAGCTGAATGTGGTGGAACATACTTGTAAACCCAGCCTCACAAGTAGCAGAGAGAGAGGGTCTCAGCCCTGGAAAACATTGAGAGACCTATGTGAGAAATAACCTAAAAGGAATGGGCCTAGAGATAAGGTTCAAGTAGGAGAGTGTCCACCTAGCAAGCATTAGGCTTTGAGTTCAAACTCTGGCACTGCCTGCAGTAGAAAATAGTTTACCCGTGAATCCTTACGCATGGCAGGTTTCATACCCTACATTGCCTGTTTTACAGAGGCAGAGGGTGGAAAGAATCTTTGTAGGAGGCCTGTGTTCTGTCCTGTCTTGTCTTTCCTAGCTATAGGACATGGGTAAGGTCCATTTCCTGTCTCCAGACCTCTATCGCTTGAGCTACAAAAGAAACATTAGTAATGTCTGTCCTGTCTACTTCATGGGCGGTTGTAGGACACAGTGAAAAAAATAGTCAGGAAGTGATTTCTTAGTTGGAATCAGGAAATGAGGACTGTGCACAGGACTGGCAAAAAAATTGTCTCATCAAGGACATCTGCTTTTTTTTTTTTTTTTTTTTTTTTGCTAGTCCTGGGCTTGAGCTCAGGGCCTGAGCACTGTCCTTGGGTTTTCTCAAGGCTAACACTCTACTACTTGAGCCATAGCACCACTTCTGGCTTTTTTTTTTTTTCTATGTATGTAGTACCGAAGAATCAAAGCCGGGTCTTTGTGCATGCTAGGCAAGCATTCTACCACTAGGCCAAACTCCCGGCCCCGGACATCTGTTTTTTAATTGAGAAACAAGGGGTAAGAGAAATGTTAAAACATTTGGAAAAGAAGCAACAGTTTTCTAAGTACCTCTCACAAAATAAAACAAAAACATAAACAGCTTCCAAATAAGATTTTGTGGAGAGACTCTCCTGAGAGAGTCTGAAAGAGGAATAGAGGGAGGAGGGACAAGGAAGAGGCTGTTTTCAGAAGATAGGGAGCCTCAGGCTTTCTAAAAGCCTGCACCCTTTCTGATTGTCTGAGATGGTTGCTTGCACTTGTCAAAATAGGGTGGGCTTGGTGCAAACTGGTTTAGGAAGGGTTAGGGCACTGCCTTTACCATCTTAGTAAACTTCTGAATGCTGAAGTGTTGCTAGCAGATTGCATTAGTTTTCATCTCTTCCAAATTTCACACATTTCATTAAGCTGCATAGTTAATTGCTTAGGGGGCAAGTGCAAATGAAGCATTCAATGTGTGGTGAGTGAAGACAACCACCCAGACCTTCAGTTCATTGCTGATGAACCCTGTTAGCTCAGCATTCATTTGATGACTAACATTTGGTTCAGGCCAGTGAGTTAGCTTTAAGTGGGCACTATTTATTCTCTCTCTCTCTTTCTCATGTTCACATCAATAGTTACACAAAGGTATTAATTTCTCTAGCTTTTTTCCCCCCTCTCCCTTCCTCCCTCCCTCTGGATCTCCTTTTCCTCTTTCTCAACTCCTCCCTTTCTTCTTACCTTCTATAGTTACCTAGTTGGGGTCTGGTTTGTATCTCTCTATGGTTCCGATGTGCATTTCTCTAATGATTAGTAATATGGAGCATCTTTTCTGTGGGTCTTGTGGCCCATACTTTCCTAGGTTTGGAACTAAAGTTCACAGTGTAACCAGTAAGAAATCACCTCAATGAGAAAGCACCACATTTTAATGCTGAGCTAAGGTTTGGACAACAACTTTATACTATAAATGTGTTTAGGAAAGAGAGGGATGGCAGTGTGAATTAGGCCTGTGTGAACTGTGGAGAAGAAATAAGACCCTGGCAAAGGCAGTGACTTATATACCGTTCCCCAGAGAGACTGCATCAACTTGCTAGCTCTGTTTGACCACCAGCCTGAGGATAAATCCCAAGAGACCACCCTGGGGTCTCTAGCTCCCCTTCCCTTCCCCAAAGGAAGGAAAATATTCCTGAGGACTTGCAGCCACCCTGGGGGGTGGCCTCGTTACCATTGACATAGCTCCTCTTTACTTTTCCCCTCTGGGAGTTCAGTGCTGGAGTTCTCTCTAGGAGGATCCTCTTTACTTTTCCCCTCTGGGAGTTCAGTGCTGGAGTTCTCTCTAGGGGGATCTGCCTTCTCCCCTGGAGACAAAATGAATACTTTTGGGAAATCTTTCCCTTCTAGTTTTTGAGGTCAAGTTGGCCTCTCTCTAGAAATCCTCTGCCAAATCCAGCTCTAGAAACAAGAAGGGAACAAAGAAGTGGGAGCTCACTGTGGAAAGCCATTTGTCAAAGAATTCAATGTATTCCAGGCATAATAGGAAACTTTTAGGTTGTCTTTCAAATTCAGAATATGTTAATGTTTCTATCTCAGTGGGAAAATTACTTAATCAAAATTTATACCTTCAGGCCCGGCAGGCTTCTCTTTGTTGTGGGCTGTAACAGACAGAAGATGGTAGAGAATAAAAGATGGAAATTTTCTCTTAAGATTTATTTCTATAATCTCAAAGCTCTTCATTTTTATTTCTACAATCCAGAATGACTTCAAAATTGCAGTCCCTTTACTTCAGCCCCTGAGAGTGCTGGGCTCATAGACATGTGCTATCATGTCTGGCAAAATTTAATACTCTATTTTGTGTGTGTGTCAGTCCTGGGGCTTGAACTCAGTGCCTGGACTCTGTTCCTGAGCTTTGCTCAAGGCTAATACTCTACCACTTGAGCCAGAGCGCCTCTTCTAGCTTTGTGGTAGTTAATTGGAGGTAAGAGTCTCATGGACTTTTCTACTAGGGTTGGCTTCAAACCATGATCCTCAGATCTCAGCCTCCTGAGGAGCGAGGCTTCCCGGTGTGAGCCACGGGTGCCTGGCTAATTGATTTTGCTTGTTCTTGTAGAGTAGCAAATTTGCTTGTGACAGTTTTTAAATTAAAATTTTATTAACAAAAATGGGACTCTCTCTTTTGAAAAATAATGCTACTGATTCTGTCTGCCAAATGTACATATCATTTAAGTGTCCAAGCAGATTGACCTAGGCTGTGTGGCAAGATATAGGAAGATCACACTTAGACTGACCCAGCAAGTCTGTACAGAACTTATCTGGCAACTGTTTGTTTTGTCTTGGCTTTTCTTTCATTTTCAAATGTTTTCTTTTAAAAGGCAGCCCAAGGTGAGAAATGGGATAATTTGGTCCTCAGTGGCTCCTTCTCAAGGCTGTTTTCCTGTGCTATGCAGTAGCAGTTTGATAAGGACACAGCTTTATCTTTGAAAGCAAACGTCCTTTTCTATCAGTGGTGCCTACAACTTTTCCAGGGTTAATTCATGCAGCTACGAAGTGGAAATGAGAAGTGACAGTGGAGGAGAAGGGAAGAGCAGTCAGAGCCATAGCCGGAAGAGATGATACCTTTTTTTTTTTTTTTTTTCTGTAGGCAATTGAGTGGCTCAGTTGTAGGACAAACTGTGTTGGGGGCAATTTAAACACCTATTAAAAAGGCAAAAGGAGCTCCATATATTCAGGTCTCCCTAGTGTTACATTGTGACAACAATTTAGCAGCTTACAACAAGAAGCTGTGTATGTATCAGGCATTGTATCAAAGATTCCACCTTCAGGGTCCCCATCTTTGACAGGTAGGATCAGGCAATTCTTCCTTCTGGGGGTGGGGGTGGCAGCTTGAGGATTGAACAATGCTCAACAGCATTTTGGATCTCTGCTTACTAGATGATAGAGCACCCCTCATCCCCAATTTGTGGCAATCCATAAGATCTTTAGATATTGTAAAATGTCCCCTGGGGTTGGGGCAGAGCCCTAGCACACATGGACTCTCTCATTTGATCACATTGCATTTGAACCCTGAGAACCTGGGCAATAAAAGGTTTCAATGGCGTGCCCAAGATCACAACATCTACTGCTTTAAGCACTGAAGATCCTCACCACAAAGCTAAGTGGTATATTGTGCACAATTTCTGTGTGCTCGTCTGTGAATGAATCATTGTTCTTAGCAGTGATGTACCTGTCACCATTGCCAGCCAAACCCTAGTCCTGTGGAGTCACTGTATCATCTGACAGCAACAGTGAAAAGCATTATCATAAATATTTATATTCTAGAGACATTCCAACTTGAAGTACAAAGCGCCTTTGGATATTGCCTGATTCATACTGCTTAAAAGAAAATAAATCAAATGTACCAGTAGTAATACAATAAAAACATACAGGTTTAACTTAAAATTTATTCACTTTTTTGTTTTGCAAATCTTAGGGCCTTAACCCAGGGCCCTGGCACTGTTCCTGAGCTTCATTTGCTTAAGGCTAGCACCACTTCCAACCTTTTCTGTTTATGTGGTACTGAAAAATCCAACACATGACTTCATAGATGCTAGGAAACCATTCTTCCAAGAAGCCATCATCCCAGCTTGTATTTACTTTAGATTGCTGGGCTCGAACTCAAGGCCTAGTGCTCTCCCTGAGCAATTTTACTCATGGATAGTGCTCTACCCCTTGAGACACAGCTCCATTTCTGGTCTCTGGTGGTTAACTGTAGAGGAGAGTCTCACAGGCTGGCTCTGGTTTCAAACTGTGATCCTCAGTCTGATTTGCTTGTATGATAGGATCAACCCATTCTCAAGTAGGTATGTCCTTTCGGTCTTCATATTCTTCTTTGAGAAATTCAGCTCTTCTAAAAAAATACAGAGATATTGTCAAGTCACTAAGTCAAAATTATATTTCGGAGAGCATTCCAGTCTTTGTAAGCCATTGTCTGTTTCCAAGTCTTAGTATAGAATCTCACACTCATCTTTATCTTAACTATCTGAAATCTAAAATTCTAATGCAAATGACACATTAGTTTTCTGTAATTCTACAATGACAAGGTACTTCCCTTTCCCCCCCAAAAAACAACTAAGCACTACATTTTTGTTATGGCTGTAGTTTTCTTTTCATTGGGCAGAATTAGGTTCAGAATAGATTTTTCTTTTCTTTCTTTCTTTCTTTCTTTTTTTTTTTTTTAAAGAAACTCCCTATCTTCGAGGGGGGGGGGGGCGGGGGAGGGGGGGGGGGTGAGGGGGGGGGGAGAGGGGGGCTAGAGGAGGTGGGGCCAGGGGGGGGGGGGGGTCTAGATTGCTATAGAAGTCACAATGTGCGCATGCGCGCGCGCGCACACACACACACACACACACACACACACACACACACACACACACGCACACACGTGCGCCTGGGTGCTGTCCTTGAGCCTCTGTGCTCAAGACTAATGCTGTTCTACTTGCACAATACCACTTCTGGTTTTTGAGTGGTTAAGTGGAGATAAAAGTCTCTCAGGGACTTTTCTATCCAGGCTGGCTTTGAACTGCAAACCTCAAATCTCAGCCTACTGAGTAAGGAAGGATTACAGGCATGAGCTACTGGTGCCTGGCTAGGCATATGTTTTCATTTGAATAAGATTTTCATATTCCAATCTCTGAAGTCTTTTGTGACTACTGTTTTCTTTATGACCTATCTCAGGAATGAATCATGTATTTCCTCATAAAATTAGACAGGAGCATTGGAAACTGTGGGGGAAGTGATTTGAAGCTAACATGAAGAAAGCAATTCATAGCAACTTTCACATTCACCAGCAAGATGTTGAGCAAATATTTCACTTAGAAAGAGACAGAAAGGAAGAAATCAGAGCGAATCACACATAGACACAAACATAAACATCCATACCAGCCATATTTTGCTCTTCTTCACAATCTAAGAGTGATTATCATCCTGCAGTGACTCTGACTTGTACAAAAGTTTTTAAAAATAACACATCAGGGACTGGGAGTTTGGTCTAGTGGAAGAATGCTTGCCTAGCATGCATGAAGACCAGGGTTCAATTCCTCGGTACCACACACATAGAGAAAAGCTCTCAAGTGGTAGAGTTCTAGCCCTGAGAAAATCCAAGGACAGTGCTTAGGCCCTGAGCTTAAGCTCAGACTGGCAAAACAAAAACAAAAACAAACAACCCCCCCAAACATATCAGTTACTTTTTACTCTTGTGCCTGCTTTTCATGTAAACAATGATACACATTTTGTGATAGCTGACTGTGATTTGCTATGCAGGATAGATACATGCAGTTACTCTCTATATGAAGCCAATGGGTCATTTCTTTCTTCTTTTCATAAGGGCAGAAAAGTATTGCTTTTTCTCCAATTCTCTAATTGGTTGATTAGGAGACCTTTTTAACCAGTTACCTGATATCCTCTATTGTCAGTTTTTCTAGATTTTGGATGTGCAGATTGTGAGTTTCTGTTTGGGTCTGGTTGGGCAACTTCCCACTGGAAATGGCTTCACATTTCCTTAAGTCATCCATGTGTTGAGAAAATAGCTTTAGAAATGTGGGAAATGTAAGGAAATCTCCCACTCTTGCTGGAAGAGAAAGATTTTTCTTTGGATTAGAGTTTTTCAACTTTGGTTATGTTGACATTATCAGTTAGTTCTTTGTTTCAAATGTTGTTCAGGTCACTATGGAAACGTTTAGCATCATTTCTGGTCTATAGGCCAGAGGCTTGGTGTATAGGCCAGAGATCTAGGGGCCAATAATATCTCCCTCCTCACCCAGTTGTGATAAGACTATCTCTAGATATGTCTAAATATCCCCTGGGAGATTAGATGGTGTCTTGTTGAGATCCCCTGACTTCCATTCTTTGAAGTTTTAAAGAAATGAATGGGTCTGACCAATTACCTGGTATTCCTGTGCTACCGTTTCTAGAAGTATGTTTAAGATAGTTACACATAGACCTAGAGTCAACTAGTTCGTGTTTGTAAAGTATTTTAAGAAAATGGTCATAAGGCACCAGATACCCTTATAATGTCCTGCTTTTTAATATTATTGTATGGCTGAGGTTATACAATTTATTATCATAAGGAAAAGAGGAGTGCTCCTTGCATGCCAAAATGAAAATATACAGTAGATACAGTAATAGATCAATTACATATATTTTTCCAAGGCGCTCCCTGCTTGCATTTATCACCTGTGTTATAGAAGGGTGAATTATAAGAACTCACAGAAAAGGGGTATCTTTTTTATGTTCTCATAATTCAGAAATAGTGGCCAAATAGATTTGATGAAGTTTTTTCTTTGAAAGAAAAATAATAAATAAATAAATAAAACCAGAATAAGATTTAATAACCAGGGATTTGAATGCTTGGAATGATTTCTCTGCGTAGGAGAGTACTGAAGTAGCTAATCAGAAAGTATATTCAAAGAAGAACTTCTTTCCTTGATGTAGTCCAGTATTGTAGTCCAGTATTGTAAGTGGAACATTCCCAATAAATGTTCGTATTTTGATATCTCATCCTATTTAAGTAAGTAGGGAAGTCATTTTTAGTTTTAATAGTGGATCCATTCATCACCCTGTTTTCTAGGCTGGAAAACTGAGTTAGAGGATATCTGATGGAGAAATTTCTTCAACTCTTATAGCTGCAACGCTAAGCATTGAAAAATACTGTCCCATAGGGGCTGGGAGTTTGGCCTAGTGATAGAGTGCTTGCCTAGCATGCACAAAGGCCTGTGTTCGATTCCTCAGTACCACATACATACACAAAAAAAAGCCGGAGTGGTGCTGAGGCTCAAGTGGTAGCTCAGGCCCTGAACTCAAGCCCAGGACTGGCAAAGAAAAAAAAAAGAAAAATACTGTCCCATTACCATTTACTGAGTATTACCCATGTAAATTACACAATTCAGAGCCTGGCAGAGGATAATCATACTACTGCAGTGTTGGGCAATGTGCTGGGGCTTTATGTAATTTTCTTTGATTTTCATGTTTGTTCCATAATGAGGAGCTAGTAGTATTAGCTTCTTTTGAGAGACACAGAAATGAAAGTATGAAGATGTTACATAAATGATGGATCAACATCCAAATACATGTCCACTTAATCCCCAAATCTAGTCCATTAACCACCAATTCTGGCGCTGTCCAGTAGCCACTGGCCCTGTGTGGATATTGGGTACTCGGAATCACAATGCAGAACTCATAGATTTGATCTTTGACAAAATGGAAAAAAAGCAAATGTGAAACATCTCAGCATTTAAAGCATATTGGTTACATGTCAACCAGAAAATGTTTTGGTTTCTGAGTGGTGGTGGCCCACACCTCCTGCAATCCTAGCTATTCAAGAGGCTGAGATCAGAGGATCATGGTTCAAAGCTAGCCCCAGCATTAAAGTCCCCATGAGACTCCAATGAACCACTCAAAAACCAGAAGTAGAGCTCTGGCTCAAAGTGTTAGAGTGCTAGCCTTGAGCAAAAGAGCTCAGGTACAGTGCCCAGGTGCTGAGTTCAAGCCCTATGACTATATCTATAAAATCTGACATATACATATATATGCTATATTGTGTTAAACAAAGTATCTATCAAAATCATTTTTGTCTGTTTTTTCTTAAATGGTTTTCTTGAGGCTATTAGACTATGGTCAGTAGTGAGTACACTACTTTTGTGGGAGACTGTTGGCATGCAAGTGTGAGGCCTGTGGGCAGACTCGGAACCGCTGGAACATTTCAGCAGAGTGGACAAGTTGCTCATGGGGTGTGTACAGAGGACACGTGATTGTTAAGTGTGTGCACAGTCATGAGAGCCTAAAGTCTCAAAGTCAATGCAGCAAAGCAAGGGAAGAATTTGATTTGAATTCTCTCTGCTTGGCTGGGCAGTAGATTGACCCTCCTGGTGAAAGGTGAGCCATGAAATAATTAACTGGGAAAAGAGAATATGACTGACATTGTACCTTGAGTCAGTAAAGGTGATTTCTTAGGGCAGTCTCCGGTGGGAAGATATGGAGTTGGTAGAAGGAGGTATACATTTATAGGACGGCAAACTGGAAGACAGGAATGGCAGAGAATAGCACGATTACAAAGAACGCCAACAAGACTGCAGGATACGTGTTGGCTGATGCTGGCTGTAGGATTTTTTTTTTTTGAGGGAGAAAGAGTAATAAATAAGGTTGAAAAAGTACAGTCATGTAGAACAAAGGTCCTGTACTGAGGAACCTGTCTCCTAGTCCAAATGGAAGGGTTTGGTGATAGAGTTGTGTTTTCCAGCTGTGGGGTGGGCATAAAGGGAGAAATGCTGGGTAGACTCCTAGCTATTGCCAATGCCTGGCTAGCCTAGCAGTCTCCTCAGAGGGGTCACAAAAGTGGGCGGGTCTGGAGCAAATGACCTAGCAAATGGTGGGAAAGATATCAAAATTAAAAAAAAAATACTTACAGAATCTGGGCCTTGTATTTCATCTGGTCCATATGATGGTGACAGTTATTACACAAGACTGCAAGCATCCTGAGTGGTGAATGAGAGGTTTCCTACAGGCAAAATGAAGATGAATGCCTTCTCTGGCTTCTAGTGTTTCCTCCCCGCCCCCGTACATTTTCAGGATTAAATGCATTTTCAGATTATATTCTTTAGTTACATTTCACTTCACATGCACAAAATGGATGAGTGGCTTGAAGAGCTCTGAAATATATCTCAGGATTAAAGGTGGCAAGCATGATGCACACAACAAGCAGAGCCCAGGCAGGTGGTAAACGCACATTTCAGCCCCGATACACATTTGAGTAATTTGAGTTCAACATAATGATGGTGTGTAATCATCACACAAGAGGTTGCCTCGCAAAACTGAAATCAAAGAGTTTATTTCAAATACTAGTTTGCGTCCATTGTCATTAATGTGAACTCTTACTTGCAATGTATATTGATCAATCATCTATTCAGGGCCTAACTCAAGGTTAGGCAAATGTTCTACCACGGAGCTATATTCTTAGCCCTAAAAGAATTAATTTATCTGGGTTGTACAAGCTATTAAATCTTAGTAGAAGAATGACGCATGAACTTATTTTATGAGTAAGGAAATATATCAGTTGGGAATGATTATTCAACATTTTTACGGAGTGAAGTTTCGGCTACGAATGTTTAGGGTCTCGGCTTGTGGATAGGAAATTGCAGCACACAGGCATAGGGCCTGTGATCGCTGATTGCCCTCTGGGTGTCCTGTAAGTGTTTTTCCATGCAGTGGCAGCAATGATGGGATGATTGTTCGTCCACTCTAATCTCCCTGCTCTGCACACCTGGGAGCCCCTAGCCTGGCCTGATGACAAGGTTGGGAAGACTTGAGGTATGGATAGATTCTTGCTACTCCTCACAATTGGTTAGTATCATTAATAAGCTGGAGATAGGTTAAAGCATGCTCCAGCACACTGATGGATTCAGGGAGTGCTCCTTGCTTCAGAAGTGGTCAGAGCTGGGGTTTAGACTTGACTCTGACTTTGCAGTGACTTTTCACAATGGTTCTCTTTGTCTGCTAACTCTGATTTTCCAGGGAAGATTGTTCATACAGTCAAACCAGGGTGAAAGTTCTAGATTTTGTCATAGAGCTTTCTACTGGGAATCTCTCTAGATGTGTTGGTTCTAGCCCAAGCTGTTTTTACTCATCCAACCAGAAAATCCCTTTTTCTTCCTTTTCTACCGTGTGGTTCTTGATGAGAGGCTGAGGACCACAATAGTCAGGACATACAGAGCTTCAGATCTTGTTTCCCTCTCCTCCAGCATAAGAAAGGCTCATGGTGTGGAATCAGAGTACCTGTCAGCCTTTACACCAGACTGAAGATGGAGAGAGAAAAGTTATCATTCCTCCTCCTCCCCTCCATCCTCCTCCTCCTCCTCCTTCTTCTCCGTAAATCCCTGCTCAAGGTTGAATCAAATGGCTTCTCTAGAAGAAAAAATGATAAAACAGGGTAACATCAAATACATTTTATAGGAAAACACACAAAGACAAATTGTAATATGCTTTACATTTTGCTCCTGGCAGATAGTCCTTTCAAACAACACCTGACTTGTCATTCCTCCCTCTGCAGCTCTTGTCTGCCTATGCTGATTGGTCTGTGCTTTGGCTCCTGCCACAATGGAGGACTCTTCTTCTTCATCCCTCCATAGCATGTGACTTAGTTACTTACTTTATTTATTTCTGGTGTCAGTCCTGGGGTATAACCTCAGGGTCAATGTGCTAGTGCTCTACCACTTGAGCCACAGCTTCACTTTTGGCTTTTTGGTGGTTAATAGGATAGAAGAGTCATATGGACCTTCCTATTCAGGCTGGCTTTGAACTGTGATCCAGTCCTCAGATTTTCAGCTCCTTCTTAGAAGCATGAACCCCTGGTGCCTCTGGCCATGCACCAGTTATTGTCCAAGTGGAACTGGCTCTTCCTTGGTGCTCAGGCTGCCAACTCTAGCTGAATTAGCAGGACTCTTGGGTGCCAGGGGAAGGACCCAATGCTAGCTGCTTTCAATGCAAGAAGGATGCTATTGGTTCACACAGTTGGAAAGCCCAAAGTGCAGACACAGATCTTTGTTTGGCTGGATGGTGGCGCTCCTTGGCCTGAGCTTTCATCTTGGCTGCCCCAGAGTCTTCTCTCTCTCCTTTCTCACAAAATCTTGCTCTTGGAGCTGCTCCAATTTGTATTGTAACTTCGGCTTTCAGTCTTGGAGGGAAAAAGACCTTTCCTCTCCCAGAATCAACGTGCAGCTTTCATGAAGGGATTGGATTGGCTTTGCTGAGGTAATCTGTCCTGAAGAACTCATCCTTGTAACTGGGAATAGGAAGCTCTGATTGGCTCTACCCTATTCCTTGTGGGCAAAGATCATTGGTACATCCTGTCTAGTTGACAAAATGGTTTTCTCACAGAAAAAGCGAGGACTTTTAGGGAGAAAATGGAATCCTGGTTAGGTCAAAGCAAGAGATATGTGTTGGATGTCCTGAAAAGGGACTCTGCTCCAATCTTGGTCACACAAAGTCAGATGAGTATCACCAATCTCACAAGATGGGTGAATCAAGTATCAGAACATGCCAGGTACTTGCCAAATACTTCCACATCTCTACAGTTAGTCTTTAAAGCGTCCCTACAAGGCAGGTAGAAGAGACTTTCCATTTTCCAGTGTAGAAATGGAGGCTTGGATGTAGTTGCTCACTGTCTTACTGAGACTCACTATGCCAGCTCATTCTACCTTACCATTCCTTCTCCTGACAAGGAGCTGGACGGTGGCTTTCTCTGTCCTCTTTAGAGCTCAGGCTAAGAGTGGGACACTGCAAAACATTAGCCTCTCACTCTAACACTTACCTTTAACCCTCAGACTTGGTTTCTCTCTTAAAAATATTGTCTTAAATTTATGTTTTCTTTTTAACCAACATAGAATTATTGTTCACAATTGTGGGGCAGTGTGTCCCCCAATGTGATAGGGGCACTGGTGTACTCTGTGTGGATGAAATTGGGGCTAATTCGCATTTCCATGTCTTTATCATTTCTTTATGTTTGGGACCTTTGCATACCTCTCTTCTGGTCTTCACTGTTCTTTTATTAGAAGTTATTGCTGTGCAGATTACTGGGGATTTTCTCAGCGAAGGCATGTATAATCCCCACTAATGGGGCTAGTATATCTTATACACCTTCCCTGGCTAAGCATGATGAATGATGTTTGGGAATGTGTAAGGGAAAGAGACCAGAAGCAGGGACTTGATCCTGTCAGCACAGGTCTTCATGCTCATAGCAAGATGTCTCAGAACCAGCCCCTTGGATGAGGACAAATTCATACCATGATCAGATTTTTCACCTCAAATTCTATCATCATTACATCACTTCCTGTCCAAGATGCTGAGAAATGTACTCACTACCGTACTTACAAAACTGTCACCTTTCTATATATCCCCTTTCCAATAAAATAATACAAAATTAAGAAAAAAAGAAATTGTTTAAACCCTTCCATGTTGTGTTTGAAGAATCCAAGGCTGTGTTCAGCTTAGCTTTCCCAATATTATCTTCCATTTACTTTTCCTATGACTCCTTCACTTTAGAGTTACCAAGTCTGTTCATGGATTTTAAATGTTCTTCATCCTGTCTGGGGCCTTTGTTGACACTTACCCATCTGCCTGGGGAAAATCTGTCTCATCTCCCATGTTTTCCTTAATCAGCTTCTTTACATCCTGTATATTCTTAGGACTGCTCGCTGTCTCCCTCTCCCCTGAAGAAGGAAATTACATTCACAGAGGGTTTTTTTTGTTTTTGTTTTGTTGTTGTTTTTTTCTGTTCTCATTATGCTTATGGTCTCCTACCAAATTCCAACTGCTTGTCTGTCTACTTATCTTTACTTGATTAGAAGGATTTACAGAGTCAGTTTTGTAAATTTCTTGATGTGGGGACTCTATCTTATATTGCTTAGTTTCTTCCACAGCAATTTGTTTATTCAACAAACATAAGGTTGTGCGACTTAGAGCCCTTCTGGTTTAAAGGAACAGAAATTCACGTTTTGAGTCACTCCCCTCTCCCATTGGTGAGATATGGGAACTCAAACTGAATTTTCCGAAGTCTTTTTCTCCTCTTAACTTTCAGGTCCTTCTGAAAGAAAAATAGACACTCAGAGCTCCATGTTTCCATCCTTCTGCTCAGTAAATCCTTAGGAAACAGTACGTGTGTGATGAGTGTATGAGCACAGACATGCTTGCGCAAATGTCTCCTCATTTCCATGAACTTCTTTAGAAAAGGCTCTGATTACACTTGCTTGAGTTTTCTTGGATCATTCATTCATTTTTTTCCATATATTTTTTATTGTAATTAATAGAAGGGTTACATGTTATTTTCCAGGTAGATGGTGCATTAATTCCCATATATTGATACCCTTTCACATGTCTTGGTCCCCATTTCCCTCCCCCCATCCCCACCCCTCATCTTGTTTTCCCCCCTTCCCTATCCAATTTCAGATGGACCATTCATTCTTTGTGACTGTTCGTGGCTGTTGTCAGGGGTATAAAGTATTCTCAGTTGGCTCCATGGGCTTCCATGCCTTCCTTCTGTCACCATCCACAGCCTGAACCATGACTCTTATCTGACAAACACACAAGTTCACTAGGACCTGTGGAGATACAGGAGAGAAATCTTCCAAAGAAATTTTCCACACCAGAACGCTACTGTGTAGGTAAGTGTCTAGTCAGCACTTGTTTTCTATTCTTTAGTTTTCCTTTACCTCTCTGACCGAGGAACTCAGTTTAATGGGTCCAATTAAGTTAGAGCTCTCAGTCCCTCTGAGTCTCATTCATGGTGATATCTCCAGCAGCTCAGTGAATATTGGAACATAGATGAAACTGAAGATTCTGGTTCTTTTTTTTTTTTTGTGGGTCAAGGGGCTTGAACACAGCCTGGGTACTGTCCCTGACCTCTTCAGCTCAAGGTTAACACAGTACCCCTGGGCCTGGGTATTGTCCCTGAGCACTTCAGCTCAATGCTATTGCCCTACCCTTGAGCCAAGCCCCACTTCCTGTTGTCTTTTCTTTTCTTCTTTTTAAAGGTAAACTTTTTGTTCCATATACTTTTATTGTAATTAATCGAAGGGTTACATTGCATTTACCAGATAGAAGGTGCATTACTTCACAAACATTGATACCCTTTCTCATGTCTTGGTCTCCATTTGCCTCCTTCCACCCCAACCCCTCATCTTGTTTTCCCCCCTTCCCCACCCGATTTCAAATAACCAAATACGCATATATACAATATATCAGATAACAAGGTGAAATACTGTAACAATATGAGATAACCAAGGGACAGCACAAGAGATGAGAGATAAGATAGTACATTAAGGACAACAATCACTCATTATATGGCTTTTGTCTCTATATCGTGGAGGTCATTTCATTTAGTGTCATACTATATGGCCTTGTATCCAGGTTTTGTTCTATTGTAAATCTCTGCTAGGAGAGCCCAAGGTTCCTACTGATTATGACAAATGAGGGAAACCATTGAGCCTAAGTTCCTTTGAGTCTGGCTTACTTCACTTAATATGCTTTTTTTCTAAGTCTTTCCATTTCCTCACAAATGGGGCAATGTCGTTCTTTCTGACAGCAGCATAGAATTCCATTGTGTATAAATACCACATCTTGTTGATCCACTCATCAACTGAGGGGCATCTGGGTTGGTTCCATCTCTTTGCTATGGTAAATAGTGCTGCAATGAACATTGTTGTGCTAGTGGATTTAGTCTGTCCTTGCTTTTGGATGATTGGGTAAATGCCAAATAGTGGAATTGCTGGGTCTTAGGGGAGTTCTATATTTAGTCTTTGGAGGAACTTCCATACTGCTTTCCATAGTGGTTGAATGAGTTTGCACTCCCACCAACAGTGTAGTAGCCACATCCCCTCCAGCATCTGTTGTTATTAGATTTCTTGATCATGGCCATTCTAACTGGAGTGAGGTGGAATCTTAGAGTTGTTTTGATTTGCATTTCTTTTATGACCAGAGATGTCGAGCATTTCTTCATGTGTCTATAGGCCATTTTTGTTTCTTCTTCAGAGAAGACTCTCTTTAAGTCTTTGGCCCATCTTTTAATGGGATGGTTGTTACTTTGGAGATTAGTTTTGGAGTGATTCATTTTTTGAGCTGTTGATATATTTTAGATATGAGGTCTTTGTCTGTTGTATGGTTAGTGAAGATCTTCTCCCACTCTGTAGGCTTTCTAGTTAATTTGCTAGATATGTCCTTTGCCATACAGAGAAGCTCTGCAGTTTAATGCAGTCCCACGTATCCAGACTTTCTCTGATTTGTTGTGTTTCTGGGTCCTTATTAAGAAAGTTTCAACCTGTGCCAAGGAGACCTAGTGTAGTTCCTATTCCTTCTTGTAAAGTTTTTCCCACTTCCCATTTTCTAGAGGTTAATTGGAGATAAGAATTTCAGGTCCTGCTGTGTCCGGGCTGGCTTTGAACCTTGGTCATCAGACCTCAGCCTCCTGAGTAGCTAGGATTACAGGCGTGAGCCACAGTGCCTGACATAAGATTTTGGTTCTTTGATCAGAATTTTACCTAGTACTGTTCCTTCCAGGCCACTTTGATTTAATACATGGTCTTTCATAACTAAAAAACTAGAATTGACTTTCTCACTTAGCTTATATTCCAGGGAAGGCAAACACATCTTGATATAGGGAAGGACAACCAAACTATACCAAATGCATGTACCTGCTCAGGCTGCTCAACAGAGCCCAGTGTAGTGGATCTAAGCAGCAGGAACCAATTTCTTTATAGTTCTAGGGGATGGAGGTCCAAGGTCGTGGGATCAACAGAGATGGTTTCTTGAGATAATTCCCTCCTTGGTTCAGAGATGACTTTCTTTCTTTCTTTTTTTTTTTTTTTTGCCAGTCCTGGGCTTGGGCTCAGGGCCTGAGCACTGTCCTTGGACTTTCTCAAGGCTAGAGCTCTACCACTTGAGCCTCAGCACCACTTCCAGCTTTTTTCTATGTATGTGGTACCAAGGAATCGAATCCGGGTCTTCATGCATGCTAGGCAAGCACTTTAACCACTAGGCCAAACTCCCGGCCCCCAGAGATGACTTTCTTTATCCAGTGTCTTTCTATGAACGCTTCTTTGTAGTGCCTTTGTGTGTGGTAGAAGGTAGCAAGTTGCAGCCTCTTTTACTGAACAATCAAGTTAATGTGTTGTTTGTGTGTACCTGTGTGCAACAGTGTCAGAGGGTGACGATAGTCCCTTCTAAACTGAGTTGGAAGACCTGAATGTTAAGATTAATTTACAAAGGTAGGGTTAAGTGGACAAATGACAGCCATTACCATGCTGGACATTGAACTCTATCTCCATTCTCATATCTGAAGGAGTCAGGTCCCAGACCACGATGGGATGTGTGAGGGAAGCTGATGATATAGATTTCTACCTAACTAGAAGTTTGCAAAACTTTAGGTCAACTCAAAGGCCACATTAAGTACAGTCTGATGTAATTGTTCTGTTTTTTTGTTTTTTTTTTTTGGTCAGTCATGGAGCTTGAACTCTGAGCCTGGGTGCTGTTCCTGAGCTCCTCAGCTCAAGGCTACTGCTCTACCCCTTGAGCCACAGTGCCACTCTGGTTTTCTGGTGGTTAATTGAAGATAAGAGTCTCAGGAACTTTTGTTCACAGCTGGTTTTGAATCTTGATCCTCAGATTTCAGCTTCCTACCGGCTTGAGGCCATGGTGCCCGGTTGAAGTAGTATTTTATTAGTGCTAAAGACGATGGACTAGCAAGTAGACCTGTCATGTGTGCTAGTGACACTTGAACTTGTGCATATTGTTAAGTAGGCATTCAGAGAGACATGACCTGTACACCCCATTTTTATTCCCACCCTGGGGTAAATCCAGTAGCATAAGTGCCCTCACTTCTAGCATGAGGAATTGCTCTGAAATGCAAAGTTTGACTCTGTCAGTAAAGTAAAAGAAACTGTGATTACCTCATTTCTCTCTTTCTGAGTAATGATATGCCAGTTTCCCAATAAATTGCATGAGGTGAACAAGAAAACTAAGTCTTTGACCTTTCTCGTTTATAGCCACACTCAGATGTTTCTCCTCATATCTTATGCTGGCCACAGAGCTTTGCATAGAAGATTTAATTTCCTGCTGCAGCAAGCATTAAGATAGATCAGTGCACCTCTACTCTTCCCTTCTCCCCTATAACCCCAGGCCTTCTCTGTGGCCTATCCCTCAGAGCACACACACACACACACACACACACACACACAGTGAGGGTCCTTCCTCTTTATCTGAACAGTTCCCACAGTGCCACAGTGCAGAGGAATAGGTGGTGCCTTGTGAGAAAAATTGCCAATGCTGAGCTTGTGGGATACAGGCAGTCACGCCCTCTGGGTGATGGATAGCTTGTATCCAGATAAATGCACTGATAATTTGTTAGTTTAATTACCGCAGCCTTGCAAAGTCCTGAGCCGGTAATTCCTTTCTTAACAAATTAGAGGCCTTAAATAATTCTGTAGCAAGACGAATTCCTCCCTCTAGTTTCTGGACATTTCATTGAAACGTATTTCCAGAACTCAGCTGGGTTCCATTAACAACTGCAGTGCAATGACTCCAGTCACCCTGTGAGTTATAGACATCTTTTTAGAGTGGCTTCTACATTTTATTCGATTTCCTTTTTCTTTTTGTTAGGTACTAGGGTTTGAACTCAGTGTCTTTACTTGCTAGGCAGGCACTCTACCATTTAAGCTTAAGCCAACCATCCCCGGCTTCTTTTTTTGGGGGGGGGTTGTTTTACCTATGTATTACATTTATGTTGCAATAAACCTGGATCGTGATCCTCGTATTAACACTTTCCCTTGTCATTGTTAGGATGAAAGGCTTGAGCCCCTGGAACCTTGCTATGACCCCTGTGTTTCTATTATTGAAACTTCAATCTCTTTTTAACAATAACCTTCCTTAGTACCCACGCTCCTGCCTCCCCCATTAGAGTATGTGGAAAATTTGATCATTTCCAGACAACCAGCAACCTTTGTCATCCCAAAAGAAAGTCAGGGAGTCAGTCCTCCTGCACCTCACCTCAGTGCTAAGGTTCTCTTAAGTATGTGGAATCCCTTGGAAACAACAGCTGCTCCCCTTCTCAGACCTGTCCCAGGCTGGGAAGGGAAAGGGAAAGGATCAAAGTGTCCAGTCGTTAAAAAAGGATGGTTTCTCTTCTACTTCCTAATTTCTGCTCATTCACCCCCCACCCCATCCCCATTTGGCTAATGCTTTCTTTCCCTTCAAGTGAGAGCTGGTTTAGCTGACATTCTGTCAACTGAAAATCCCTGCTAATTGGTGTTTCTCTGCCTCACAAGCAAAACAATAGCTGATATCCATAATGATATTCTGGACACCTTTAAGATCCTGAAGGGTCTCATGAATTTTCAGAAAAAATGATTGACTTTTGTGCAGTATAATGTTAATGTCAGGTATATTTTATGGTTTTCTGATTCACTGCAAGTTTCATGTCCATATATGGGGTGTAACTTTTTTTGTTTACCAGACTATTTGTTAAGTGGGTCTGAGATCTCTTCTTTTTTGGGGGGGGGGAGATGGGAAATAGGACTTTGTCAAGCTCCTCATAGCAGGAGGGGGGAGGTCAATTGCAATTCTTTTGGCTCTTCTGTACTTAGTACGTACACAGATATGCTCATTAACAATTGGGTCATGCAGGGACTTAGATGACTATAGATTTGACATAGGATCATTTCTTAAGTAGGTCTGAACCAAAAGCCTTAAAGGTCAACTTAAAAGATAGGATAGATAGAATCTGAGTAGGCTGCAAAAACCTAAACATCAGGAAAATGGACTGATCTAGTACAGGTCACAATAGTCAGAAGACTTTATTAAGCCATATCCATGGCTTCTGGAATTAAGTGCTTGATCGGCAGGCAAAAAGGCCCTGACAAATTGTTAAAATAAATAGTCAAGATTCCAGGAGTTCTAGATACATAAGGCCATATAGTATGACGCTAAATGAAAGGACCTCCAGGACAGAGAAACAAAAGCCATATAACAAGCGATTGTTGTCCTTAATGTACTATGTTGTCTCTCATCTCCTTTGCTGTCCCTTGGTTATCTCATATTGTTACAGTATTTCACCTTGTTATCTGATATATTGTATATATGCATATTTGGTTATTTGAAGTTGGATAGGGAAGGGAGGAGAACAAGATGAGGGGCGGGAGTGGGGGAGGAAAATGACGACCAAGACATGAGAAAGGGCATCTATGTTTGTGAAGTAATGCACCTTCTATCTGATGAATATAATGTAACCCTTCTATTAATTACACTAAAACATATATGAAAAAAATATTAAAAAAGATTCCAGGGGTTCAAGTTATTGAAAACTATTTCGGATGGGGGATTTAGCAAGGCAGACAGTGGAGCATGTAGCTTCCCATTGTGTATGGGTGAGTATGGGATTATCACCCGTCACTCACAATCATACATGGCAGAAGAAGATTCAGACCTTTGAGGTCAGAATGAGTTGAAGAGTGAAGATGATGGTCGCTTGTGGATCCAGCCATTTACTACTGTGTTTCAGTGATGGATTTTTAATTCTAGTACCCAAGTGACTCCATGCCAATCGATTTGGATTGTTGATATGGCCTCACTTGGTCATGCATCTTTGCTGTGGTCTGTCTAGTTTGTATGCACAGATAAGACTTAATGTTAGAATCACTTGACTCCAGGATACACTCTCTGGAGGAACCATATCCCATTATCCCATTATATCCATCTCTCTATGTGTCTCTGCTGGTGTCTCTCACAGACGCAGACATCCAACTTGCAAAGTTATCCCCACTGTTTCCACTGCTGAAGGTGCCTGTGTAACTGAGGGGGTGGAGCATGTGTGTGTGTGTGTGTGTGTGTGTGTGTGTGTGTGTGTGTGTGTGTGTGTGATAGTGATATAAAGTATATAAAGATACAAAAATATAATACATAACATATATGATTCTGTGTGACACACTACATGCAAACTGAGACTTTTTTTTTTGCCCTTGAGCTCAGGGCCTGAGCACTGTCCTTGGACTTTTCTCAAGGCTAGAGCTCTACCACTTGAGCCTCAGCACCACTTCCAGCTTTTTTTCTATGAATGTGGTACTGAGGAATCGAACCTAGCCTTTGTGCATGCTAGGCAAGCACTCTACCAGTAGGCCAAATTCCTAGACATTACAAACTGAGACTTTTTAAAATTATATTTTTATTATCTTTAAGTAATTGTACAAAAGGGTTCCCAGTTAACAAATCAGTTTATAAGTACAGTGTATCTGGATGGATGTTATCTCTTTTATCATTCTCCCCTATCCTCCTAACCTCACCCTCCTCCTCAATTTTCATAGTTTTATGGGATATGTACTGAATATTATGACTGTATTCTACCTCTGTTCTCTTCATTCACATACCCCCTCCCTGTTGACCTTTCTCTCACATCTTTCTTTTTTTTCTTTTTTTTATTGTAATTAGTAAAAGGGTTACATGATATTTGCCAGATAGAAGGTGCATTAATTCACATACATTGATACCATTTCACATGTCTTGGTACCCATTACCCTCCCCCCCACACCCCCCATCCATCTTGGTTTTCCCCCCTTCCCTATCAAATTTCAAATAACCAAATACAAATAAATTCAATATATCAGATAACAAAGTGAGATACTATAACAATATTCTCTCACATCTTTCAAATGCCAGTTTTCTGGTCTTTGTTTTTTGGAGCTGTGAGGTTAGTTTTTCTTAAGAATTATGCTGTTTGAACTCTCTCATGTGCAAACACTATACTTTGGTTAATACATTTGTGTACACTTGCATATAATTCCATGTGTACCAAACTGAGATCTTTTTTTATCATCATTGTTTGACTTTTTATTTTTATTTATTGTTTTCATATATTTTTTTGTTGTAATTAATAGAAGGGTTACATTACATTCACCAGATGGAAGGTGCATTACTTCACATACATTGATACCCTTTCTCATGTCTTGGTCCTCATTTCCCTCCCCCCCCCATCTTGTTTTCCCCCCTTTCCTATCCAATTTCAAATAACCAAATACACATATATACAATATATCAGATAATAAAATGAAATACTGTAACAATATGAGATAACCAAGGGACAGCAAAAGAGATGAGAGATAACATAGTACATTAAGGACAGCAATCACTCATTACATGGCTTTTGTTTCTCTATCCTGGAGGTCCTTTCATTTAGCGTCATACTGTATGGCCTTATGTATCTAGGTTTTGCTCTATTGCAAATCTCTGCTAGAAGAGTCCAAGGCCAAACTGAGATCTTAAAACAACATTCCGTCTGTTTTTTTCTCATGAGGTTGAGGGTTTCCTGGTCTTCTTTGAGGGTCTCTTATGAGACAGACGGACTAGAAAGTTCCAGAGGTTTCTCTCTGTGTCCACCCTGGAATCCACTCCTTTAATGGATCTGTTTTGTCTCCCTCTCCCTCTCCTTCTCCTCTCTCTTGCTCTCCCTTTTTGTCTTTGCTTCTTTTTTTTGTCTCTGTCTTGTCTTGTCTATTTGTCTGTCTGTCTGTCTGTCTGTCTGTCTGTCTGTCTGTCTGTCTGTCTGTGTCTCTGTCTGTATTTCTGCCTACATCTCTCTTTATTATCTCATCTTCCAGGCCTCTCTAATTTTTCTTTCTCGTAGGATAGCCTGGACTTCCTTACAACATGCTATCTGTGTTCTCAGAGTGCAAAGACAGAAGCCACGTACAAGGACTTAGCTTAGTACCAACCCTGGGTATTTTCTGTTACCTGTAAGTAGCCAGAACAAGTCTTGGGGACCAGTTCATATTGAAGGAATAAGGCAAAAGATTTCTGCTTCTAGATGGGAGAAACAGCCAACAACTTGGGGTCACTTTTCTCACCTTTCTTCCTGAAAAGGTTATTGGCTGCCTGCCAAAAAGAGAAATACATTAATGATTATCCTATGGGTTAGTGGTAAGATTAAATGAGACTGGTGCAAATGCAGCATTTAGGACAAGTCAATAAATAACTCCTGATTTGAGGATCAACTCTAACTGGAAGAGACTATTGTCAGGAATCTGTAATGCACAGATAAAACATATATCTTTTGGTTTTTCAGTTGTCCTCAAATGGAGATTAAATGAGTCAATAACTGTAAATTGCCCAGAACAATACCTAGAACACATTAACCATGCAATAAATGCAATCTGTTATTGTTATTAAATGTTCATAATTCCTAAGAACAAAAAACAGATCCTCAGTCTACACATATCTGACCTTAGTGCTTATGAGCAAGATTTCCCCTGTTTTAGTTACGTTTTACCTTGGTCTATTAGGATCTTAGAGGCATTAATATTATTTAGAGCAATTTCTTCATTCCATAGAAAGAAATAGGAAACTAACTATTGGCAGATGACTTTCTAGTTCTCTTATCTAGCTAGAGAACTGGTACCAGATCTCAGGGCTACAAACGTTTAACAAATGGCCCTCTTTATTGAAGTTTTTCTTTTACATTTTTTTCTGGTCCTGGGGCTTGAACTCAGGGCCTGGGTGCTATCCCTGAGCTTATTTGTATTCAAGGCTAGTGCTCTACCATTTGAGCCACAGCACCACTTTTGGCTTTTTCTGAGTAGTTTATTAGTTAAGAGTGTCATGGAGGGGGGTGTGGGGGGGAGGGTAATGGATACCAAGACATGTGAAAGGGTATCAATGTATGTGAATTAATGCACCTTCTATCTGGCAAATATCATGTAACCCTTTTACTAATTACAATAAAAAAAAAAGAGTGTCATGGACTTTTCTGCCTGGGCTGGCTTCAACCTCAGGAGTAACTAGCCACTGGTGCCTGGCTTCACTGTACTCTTAAGTGAAAAATGTTTTAACTCAGTTTATTTATTTATTTATTATTTTTTTTGCCAGTCTTGGGGCTTTGAACTCAGGGCCTGAACTCTGCTGTCCTTGGGCTTTCTCAAGGCTAGATCTCTACCACTTGAGCCTCAGCACCACTTCCAGCTTTTTTCTAAGTATGTGACACTGAGGAATCAAACCTGGGTCTTCATGCATGCTAAGCAAGCACTCCACCACTAGGCCAAACTCCCATCCCCATTTTTTTTTTTTAATTAGGAGCCAGGAATACAAAGTTTTATTTGGCAGGTAAACCCACGTGCATAAATGGTTTTCTTTTGTATATCTGTTATGTAGATTGGATGAGAGAGAAAAGAAAGATGTTGAAGAACTACTGGCTTAAGGACATAGGAAATTAGAGATGGAAGATATATTGACATGAAAAGAAGGAGGGCCGATTGGGAATGGTTTAGTGACAGCCTTTACTAATAGCAAGTGTTGGACCATATTTGGGCAGAAATAATTCTACCTGTCTGTCTAGTATTCCTTTTGTTTGGCTGCAGTCTACCTCCATTACTTTTAATTTTTGATTGTGTTTAGGTAGCTATAGCACCTAGCAAATGTTTTCTTGCACCTTTCTTCTTCCTTTTTCCTTTTTCTTCTTCACTTTTCTCTACCTTTCCTTTTCTATTTCTACATTTCTCATGTGGGTTTTCCTCTCTCTTTTCCCTTGGGACTGATAGCCAAATTAATGAGTTATCTGTAGGTTCCAATCCTTCAATATGCAGAAAGGGCCATGAAACCACCCCACCATTTTAACAGCACTTGCATTTCTCCCTTCTGCTCACATTTCTGGCACTTTTGGGGCTCACTATTCCTGGTCTGGGAAGAGTTACCCAACTTACAGAAGTCTCTTTGTTGTGGAACTTAAAATTTTTTTTCTTGTGCAACATTGTCAACTGATTAACCTTTAGTCCTGGAAAAAAATGGGAATATCAAAGCAGTAATATTTTCAGCTGTTTTCCACTGAAGGGTTCATCAATCATAGAAATGTCTTTGACTCCTGTTTGCTTACTGCACCAACAATTGAGTATCACTTTCTGAGTTAGAGGGAGATAATGGTTTCTTGGGGTAATAAAGCTGTCAGGAGGAGGGAGACTTTCATCTAACTCGATAAAAAATGTGAACACATTGGGTGACTACACAAGGACACCGAGGAGATGGCAACATCTGGGGACTTTTAGAAATCTAAACAGTCCTGTAATTTATGGTCCTCAGAGAAATGTACTGGGCCAGGAGCCTGGAAATCCAGGTTCTGTTCTCACCCCCATGTCTGATTCCTGGAATGACCTTGGACAAGTTCCCTGACCTTTCCTTGCTTTTAAAAATTTATTCTGTAACAATAACATTGCTATCATCCATGTATTGCCCAAAGAGCCTCCCTCTCTCTCTCCCTCTCCCTCTCAATCCCTCTCTCTCTCCCTCTCTCTCTCTCTCTCTCTCTCTCTCTCTCTCTCTCTCTCTCTCTCTCTCTCCATTCACACACACACATTGTTTACAGAGGACTTTATTTTGTTAGGAATAATGCTGCTATGATCACAGACATACAAATGCTTCTTCAGGGCCCTGTTCCCAACTCTCTCAGGTCTATATCCTGAAGTAGAATTGCTAGGCCATCTGGTAATTCTGTTTTTAATTTTTTGAGGAATTTGGGTGTGGAATTTGTCTCTGGCCAGTGGTCAGTGCTATGCCTGCTGAATCTGCATTTGTTTCTTCTTTCCCCACTTAGGATTATGTAGAACCCATGATGCATCTCGCTGTATTCTCTGCTGACCCTCTTAGAACCTAGAAAATCTCTAAGGCACATCCACATTGTCCATTTGATTCTCAGAGGCTTGAATCATAGATCGATAATTACAATAGACAGATGCATGTAAGATCATAACTCATAAGTTGAATATCAAGTTCAAAACTGAATATAGAAACTATAAACAACAGAGAAGGAGCCAGTGCTACCACTTTGAAAGCTCTTGGAAGGCCCATGATGCCATCTTCTGACTTTCCATGAGCTTCCTTTGCTTTCCAACATGCCTTTAATTAGTCCTTCTTTTCCTCAAACTTCAACATTCCAGATAATGAAAAACACCAGTTTCTTATTCCACTCTGCTGTTTCTTTGCTACTTTTGAAGCATGCTATTTTCTACTATTTTTCATTGCAAATGTGCAGAATTTCAATTACATGAAGATCTCTTCCCAACCTTAGCATTCAATAATTTTATATTATCGAACAAATAGGCCTTCTGAGAACCAAGTTAAAAATTTAATCACAGTTGATAACATTTTTTTTCTCTCTATGGGAAACTTTCTTGAGGCTTAGCGTGTAATCAACTGACATACAAATGAATATTTAGACTAGAACACTCTTGTAAGTAGGGCCATCTATTAAATCCAGTACCTGTTTTTAGTAGTGGACTGTTTCTATACACTCATCTCTTCCAAATGGGCTCCAATAATGCCTTCCACATGGAGGTATTCCATGGATAGTAGTTCAGTGATCCAAGAGGGAAACTGTATTGTCTCTGTTCATTCTCTCCAGTTTGATGTTCCATGGCCTGTCTTCCACAAGGCAGTTGAAATAATTTTTTACTTACTCTGATTTTTTCAAGTTAAAGCAGCTGATCTAAAGATCCTTATTTTAAATGCAAGCATTTCTTTAAAAGCATGGAAAGAGCTGGACATTGGTGGCTATACCTGTAATCCTAACTGCTCAGGAAGCTGAGATCTTAGGATCACAGTTTGAAGCCAGTCTGGGAAGAAAAGTCCCTGTGATACTCTTATCTCTAATGGACTACTCAAAACCCAGAAGTGGTGCTGTGGCTCAAAGGGTTAGAGCACTAGCCTCGAGCAAAAGAGCTCAGGGACCACACCCAGGCCCTGAGTTCACCACAGAGACTAAATATAACTTTAGAATATTTGCTTTAAGTAGCTTTTTCTTTTCCAGTCCTAGGCTTGAGCTCAGGCCTTGAGCCCTGTTCTTGGACTCTCTCAAGGCTAGCACTCTACCACTTGAGCCTCAGCACCACTTCCGGCTTTTTTCTATTTATGTGGTACCGAGGAATCGAACCCAGGCCTTCGTGCATGCTAGGCAAGCACTCTACCACTAGGCCAAACCCCCGACCCATAGGTAGCTTTTCTTATAAGAAAAAAAATAGTATGAATAAAATTTCTCTACATTAATTTTCAGCCTTGATCCTTTCTTCATTTCCTTACTAGAAATCACCAACATCCTGAAGTTGATGGTTTAAGTCCCATGAATAATTTTATATTTTATTAACACAAATGCATTCATAAATGAAATAGGTATTATTTTGTGAACCAAAATATATTTGAAGTAAAATACAATATACATTTGTTATAGACTTAATGTTGTCCTCAAATTCCTGTTTGGAAACCTTAACCCCCACTGTGACTATATTTGTTGCTTTTTTTTTTGGTCTTTTTGTGGTTGTTGTTCCAGAACTAGAACTTGAAGCTTGAACTCAGGACCTTGCACTCTAATCCCAAGTATGACTATATAGATTTTTGTTTTGTTTTGTTTTGTTTTTGTCCCAGTATCGGAGTTTGAACTCAGAGCCTTGTACTCTTGCTTGGCTTTTTTACTCAAGGCTGACACTCTATTTTCTCAAAACAGCTATATTTGGAAGTAGGAAATTGAGGTTAAATGAGGTCACAGTGGTGGATTCCTAATCTATTGCTACTGGTATCCTTGTTAGAGGACATGGAGAACCAATGAAAGACATGTGTGCATAGGGAAAGACCACTGAGGACCCAGAGAGAAGGTAACTATCTGAAAGGCCTCAGGGAGGAATGCAAGAACCAAGCCTGCTGGCCCTTCATAGGACTTGAACTTCTAATCTCCAGAACTGTGAGAAAATAAATGTCGGTCATTTAAACTACCCAGTCTGTTATGGAATTCCCAGCCAACAAATAGACTATCTCAATGTGAAGTTCAGATAAGCAACAAGTACTTTCATTGGGATGGAAAGGTATTATTTGTTGTTTATCTGAACTTGAGAGTTACTGGTATCCTGTGTTTCATTGAGGAGATGCAGCTTTTCTGGGTGTTACTATTTGCTAGGATGCTGACTACTATCTTTCATAGGGCTTTGTATGTAAGAGAATCACATGAAGCAATGTTCAGCATCTCTGTCATAAAAGAAATGCAAATCAAACAATACTGAGATTCTACCTCACCCCAGTTAGAATGGTGATTATCAAGAAAACTAATAACAGATGCTGTCAAGGATGTAGCCAAAAGGTTGGTGGGAATGTAAACTTGTTCAATCACTCTGGAAAGCAGTATGGAGATTCCTAAAGATTAAACATAGAGCTTTCCTATGACCCAGAAAACTCTTGGGCATTTTTCCAAAAGACCACAAACCAAATCTACTGGAACAAGCATGTTTACCACAGCCAAGATATGGAATCAACCTAGGTATCCCTTAGTGGATGAACAGATCAAGACAATGTATACATACACAATGGAATTATAATTCTTTTCATCAGAAAGAATGACATTGCCCCATTCTTAAGGAAATGGAAAGACTTAGAAAAATTATATTGTTAAGTAAGCAAGACCCAAAGAAATATAGGTTGCATGGTTTCTCTTATTTGTGGTAAGTAGAATGTGTCTATAAGTCTATACGTAAATACAAGGGATGGTAAAGACAAAAAATTGCACTTGGCCTCTGGTCCTTAGGCCTTAATGCACAGGTTTTAGAACTTCATCCTCATCATGATGGAAATTCATTGAATAATTCAGAAGGACGTGAACTGATATTTGTAACAATAAATAATTTTTCTAATGATAAATTTGACTGCAGTGGGAGAGCTAATCAGAGGGACTATCATTTATATGGTGTTTGCCCAGCCAGAATATGATACTAGATTGCACTAAAGAATGGCACAGAAGGTTCAGACAGATGGATTCTATACATTCTTTGGGTAAAATTGACAGCACTTAATGGTTTGCAAATGAAGGAATCATATGGATTAAAAGATATGTAGTAGGTGTCACTGGTTTTTTTGGGGGGTTGGATGGTCAGTAATGATAGGCATAAAGACAAAATAACTCAGAGTAGGATGCATGTGGAATTAGTTTGCAATGCTTTTCAATGTGGATTGGTGGTATGATAGCCCTTGACAGCTGATGGTTACAGGAATGAGTTGGACTGGGGGTAGAGGCTGGTGACCCAAGCAATGGGCATGAATAAGGATGTTTAAGCAGAGAACAGGTAAAGAGGGAACAGACACTAGGAATTCTGAACATTTTATCTGATACACACGTTCTTGAGCAGATCTCTTGAGAGATTTCTTTTTTTGTTTTCTAGGCTTTAACCTCAAGTGACTGTTCCTGGAAAGAACTTAAGTCACATGACAGGTTTGGAGCTAGCCTCTTGGATCAGGCAGAGCCTGTGGGGATGCATATAAACCACTGGGGGCTGGAAGTTGCCCTATGTGTTTGACAACTATAGGAGCTACCCTCTTTTCTCAGGAGAGAGGCACAAAGGACAGTTAAATCACGGATTTGTGAAATTCTCTAAGCTAAATTTTATGCTTTTTTTCATCTTTTTTTAAGAAAAGCCATGGAAGAGAAAAGTGGGCAGATAGCTAAAGAATTTGTTTTGGTAATGAATCTCTTAGGAGGCCTCTTGGCTCCAACAAAGTAGATTTAATACCATCTCATACTTTTCTTTCTTCCTGGTTCTGTGGCCCTGAGGATAATCACAATTGAAGGATTCACATGCTTCAGACAGCTGTTACCTTTATGGAGCAGCTTTGTGTGAATGTAACAAACAGTTAAGGTAAAGATTTCACCATCTACTCCTGGCACCAGGGAGGCTAGGGACCCAGCCCTTAACACATGGGCCCTTAGAGGATACTTTCCCCAGCTGCGACATATGGTGTAGGTGATATTACCTTCATTTGACAAAAGGAGAAAGGATAATGTCACTTAGTAAGTGACTGACTGGGAATCTAAATGGCTGACTCCCAAACAGTGATGTTCCCCCTTTGTTAAACTACTTGTCTTTAGTGTTAGAAATGGAAAGGCCTTATGAAACAGAAGAGACTGAATCCTAAATCTATAGCAGCATCCATTCTGCACTGTAGAATCCATTCTGGGATGCAAGGATGCTGACTTCATGGAAACTTCATGGGTCAGTAAGAGGGCAGTAGGACATTTGAAAAACCAGAATACTCCATTTCCCCTCTGCTCCAACTACTTGTCACACTGTACTACAAGGAAAAAAAATAGTGAAGGGAAATGCTCTGAGAAAGGTAGTAGGAACAATACAAGCTCTGAGGGTTCCAATCTGGAAAATGGACACCCGGAAGTGTAAGAGTTAGGACTTCCAGCTGATGGGAAAGGGAGACAGTGAAGCTTCTTTCTTTCCTCAAGCAGATTCTTCCTAGATGTATTTCACAAGCCCCACTCAGCCACAATGCTCGCAACTGGAGAGGCTCTTCCTGGGTCAGTTCTCTGTCCTGCTACCTGCTCCTTGGCATTGTTTCCCAAATGAATCCTTCTCAGCTTCCTTCTCAGGCTCTGCTCTGGGCTGGATGACAGTGATAGGCAATGGAGGCCGGGCACGTATTTTGGGGGAAGAATGCAAAACCCAAGTGCATCCTTTTGCTCCCTGATGCCTGGTTCCCAACAGGGACCGCTCACAGTGGCCTTTTCATTGGACAACAACCAAGGCTGGCCATCATCTAAGTGTTACAGCAATTAAAGTTGTGGGGAAGGGTGAGTGTGAATGACCGCCATTCAAAGACTTGCATTGAGCACCCTCTTCCAGCTCTGTGTCCTGCCTGCAGATATCCAATGTGGATGGCTATGCTGGGCTTTCAGATAATACCTTGACTGGTCACCACAGAGTTGTGTCTGTGGCTCTTCTCCCTTCATCCCATCTGTTCACTGGGAGCTGTGGAAGTCTATCAGAGAGGCTTAGAGAGACTGAGAACGTTGAGGTCTGGGATTTTAGCAGCAAGCTTCTCTAACTGTGTCTTAGGCACAGTTTCCTGAGTTAGTGTGTTGTGTGGTCTGCATTTCCTAGTTTAGTATGTTGTTCTGACGTCACAGATAAGGAGCCTAAGGCCTGGAGGAGTAATGGAAGGAATGTCCTGAGAGTCAGGTGCCAAATTAAAGTAACTCACATGCAGTAGGCTTCCCTTGCTGGAACACTGAAACAGTGCTTTGTTTCCTCAGGCCAAAGGCATCTTGTGAGCCGCACTGCCGAGATTCTACCTGGAAGCTAGAATCTTGTCCGAGGTGCTGCAGAAGGCAGCCTGGCCCTGGGGACTGGGGACGTGGACTGTGAGAACTTTGGGAAGCTCCACATCCCCACTGCTTATTATCACCTCCCCCCTGGTCTGTGGAGTCAATGAAGAGCAAAGTTCTTGACGTGGAGAAGGTGTGTCTTCAGAGTCAAGAGGAAAAGTGCATGTAGCCAACAGTGTGGAAGAAAAGGCAGAGAAAAATACTGGGGTTGGTCTTGAGGCAGAGGGCAGGAAGCCAGGGAAGGGGTGGGCCTGTATCTCCAAGGACAGGGAGCTTGAGATGCAACTCTGAGTTATGTAGGAGCCCAGGCCATGGCAGGAATTTTGGTGTGGACCTGCTCAGCTTCCTGGAGAATGATAATTCTATGAAGACCTGTGCTCGTATCATGCTTGTATCATGGGTTGCTGTCCCAACAACAGAAACTTCTTTCTCTCCTTCTTTCTTTCTTCCTATCTTTCTTTCCTTCTCCTTCTCCTTCTCTTCCTCCCCCTCCCCCTCCTCATTAGTTATTACTGTATTTTCCTTTATGAATATTGAATAAGGAGTACTTTTTAAAAATTTTGTACCAAGTTCTGCAAATTCTGTGCTTGGTACCTATGGTGGAGTTTCCCAGCATGCTTTTATTTCCTGCAGTGCCCACTAGCGAGATCTTAGAAATGCAGAATGGGGCCTATTACACTAATGGTAGAAAGCTAGCAGCAATTCATGATGATAAAGGAAATTCCCCTAGAGGAGAGGAGAGAAGTTTCTGCTTTTTTTTTTTTTTTGGTCCTGGGACTTGAACTCTGGGCCTGGGCCCTGTCTCTGAATTCTTCAGCTCAAGACTAGAATTCTACTACTTGAGCCGCCGTGCTACTTCTGGTTTTCTGGTGGTTAATTGAGGGTAAGAGCCTCACTGACTCACCAGCCAGTGCCCGGGCTGGCTTTGAACCATGATCCTTAGATCTCAGCCTCCTGAGTACCTAGGATTACAGGCGTGAGCCACTGGTGCCCGGTTTCTGCTTAATTTTAAAGGACTAACCATAGTAGTCATTCTTTGGAGAAAGTCTTAATAGAAGTGGAGAGAGATTGCTAAGCCACATATGAAGCTCAGGGTGGCGATGGTGAGCGGGGTGGGATGTAGAGTGGGGGTTGGATGGGATAGTATCTACTCAAAACCACCTGGGTTGCAGGGGCAATGGGAAACCTGAATAGTTTGAAGACTTAGATGAATTCCATTGCGTCTCTGAGCTCCTTGTACACTCAGTTAACTCTGGAAAGTTGACATGAGGATGAAAAGAGCCAGGGCAAAGGAAATATCAACAGTGTATGGAGCAACAGCTAACTGTCCAGCCATTGCCAGTTTCCTCTGATGCTCCCCGCACTGGCTGAGTGTGATGCCAGCTCCAAGCAGATGCAAAGGCTCATATCTTTTTCTGGGTAATTTGGGGCAACAACTAGCATTTAGAAGCAAGTGGGATATGCGTATGAATTACCAGGTCTGGTGCTTCACATGGCAAGGGGGTGCCTTGTCTAACAAGTCTGTGATCTTATGGACATGCCTTCCAATTACAATTTTGTTCAAGCTGAGCAAAAGATTTTCTAGGTTGCAAGGGTTCCTGGAAAATGCCCATAGAATTCCTATAGAAACTACAATGTGATTCTCAATACATTTATTTGCTCTATTTAACCTATGCTCTTCCTGGAATCCAGTGGTTGCACAATGGCTATCATATTAGGAATTCTCAATTTTAACATGCCCGTTTGTGAGTGCAGTGCCTCTTGACCAACGTCACAGTTACTTCACCGCCTAGTTGGTGTTTTATTTATTTTTTTAAATTTAAATTAGTTTTTTGTTTAGATTAGTTTTGTGGGACTATTTCCTCGTGGGACTATATGCCTTGACGCCATTGGCCTTGTGGTGAAATAGCCAGGAAGGTGCAGACTTTAAGGTCTCTAAAACTGTGATCTAAACAAATCCCATTTTTCAAAATTAAGTATTCAGCAATCACAAATGGAGTAAAACATGTTAAAACGGGATATTCTTTAAATCTTTTGTGATACTTTCTTGTCTTTTTCCGTGCTTCAGTAGGGAAGGGAGACATGGCTGTATACTTCTGTGTGTTATGATCTGATTTCTTCTGAGCCTCATTCATAAAATGAAGGACATTATCCTGGCGTGCAAGACCCTCCTATAACATTTAACTTTTCAGAACATTTGGGTTATTGTTGGGGCAGAGTTCTGTGTCATTCCTCCTACTCCCTGGCCTATTCTGGTCTAGTCAGGATGAAAGGTGTGTGATGACATTGTTAGGTATTACTCATTTCTTTGGGTTCTCTCTGCCTCTTCTACCATAACCACTTCAAGAAGGCCAGGATTCTGTTGGGCAGAGGATGGATGTCCAGGTTCCCTGCTCTGCCGTGGCTGGCAAGGCTGAGGGCCACAGGGTCTTGTGTTTGACTGAGTGGACTGGTTAGTGTCTCTAGGATGCTCTGTCCCCAGTCCTTTGGCTAGAGTGATTTATATTTATTTTATTTTTTTGATGATGACACTTAGGCTTGAACTCAGCGTCTTGGTACTGTCCTGTAGGTTTTTCTTTCCTTAAGACTGATGCTTTGCTACTTGAGCCACTCCTCTGTTTCTAGCTTTCTTTTTGAGATAAGAGTTATAATTGGAGGTAAGCGTCTCCTGGATTTTCCTGCTCTTGGGCTGGCTCTCAGCTTCCTGAGTAGCTAAGATTACATGTGTGAGCCATGGGACCTGGCTAGAGAACAGATTTTTGTTTCAGTTTTCCTGTCTGTACTTGATGATGTTTCTGGGTTTCTGGTTTCTCCAACATCTCTTCTGGGGTTCAAGAGGCAAATAGAAAATGTGAGGAGCTCACCTAAAGTGCCAACGTTCCTAGTCAGCCAGGCATCTTTTCTCCATCTTTTGGTTTCTTCTTGTGTTTGCGTTTATGTAACAGCCTGAGTCAATAACTGAACGCAGTGGGAGGAGTCAGGAAATCCGTATGTTAATGGTAGAAGGAGTTAAACCTTACTATTTGATTTTTGAAGTTAAAATCTTACTAGTATTTATACTTGGCACCATGCTTTCCTCATCAACTTATATAAATATTCATGTATTATTAATGCTTTGATAATTTTACCTTTTAGATATAACCTTTATGCGAGTGTTTCACCATATGATGGCCTAAAATAGGCCCTAGTTTCTTTTTTTTAATTTCAATGGACAAAGGGGTTACATTTATAATTGCCAGATAGAGGGTGCATTACTTCTCACATATTGATATCCCTTCTTATGTTTTTGTCCCCATTTTCCCTCCCCCCTCCCCTCATACTTCCCCTCTTCCCTCTCCCCTCATGCTTCCCCTCCTATTTCAAATGAACAGGTAAATATCTATATAATATACCAGGTAACAAAGTGGGATACAGTAACAATATGAGATTAACCAAATAGGCCCTAGTTTCTAAGGTCCACCTGAACTAGAATCTTTGAAATCCTCTTTTTTATAAATGTAAATATATGCCAATTATATGCCAAAATCTGAGACCCATAGTATATTCTTTAAAAAAAATTGGGGGGGGGGTTATACATTGTTAGGCAGGCATTTTACTCCATATGGTCAAATAATTGTCCTAAAACCATTTATTAAATTATTTGCTCTTCTACACTGATTTAAAATGCCACCACAATAAAATATTAAGTGTGTACATAAATATAAATATTTGGGTTTGTTTCCAGATGCTCTATTCTGCCTCATCGATCCGTCTGACCATTCTGGCGCCAGTAACTTACTCTTTTTAATTGCTGTAACCCCAGTCTGGGTAGACTTCTGAATGTGCTCTGTACCAGTCTCTAAAAGCCTTAGAAGAAACCATTTGCCAGGAGAGAATTAGATGACTCATACATGAAGATGCTTTGTAAATTGCAAAGCTCACTGGCCTCTTAACCTACCTCTGACACCAGTACTTCCTAAAGCACTGATCTCATCCTGGCTCTTCCTGACTTCAGAGCCTCACTCAAGAGATGCTACAGCTCATTATCCTGGCATTCAATACGCTCCTTCTGTAATCTGCTCTCAAAACAACCTGGTCTTGCCTTAAGTAAGATCTTCTATCAGGTTTACTTTATTCCTATCTGTTTTCCAGACATGTCTGGTATATTTCTGGTGTTTGGTCATGTTGCTCCCCTCACCTTGAAGAACATTCTTTAAAATTACTTAACATGCTTCCATGCCAGATTCTTTTCAGAATGCTATGTATCTGCACTTTTCCAGTTCTCCTGCCTTTGGTCTGTACTTCCAGAATTCACTTTGCATTTTGTATACATTGACCTATGACAGCTCCTGTAGGAAGCAATGACTTTCATTGTTTTACTTTTTTAGAGTTTCCATATCTCATTCACTGAGGCTGTCCTATCTTTACACACAGAGGCTTTTCCTTCTTTTATATGCCTTCGTGCTTCCCAGCAAAGTCTGATAAATAGCAGACATTCACTTGTTGCAGATTTGCTGGCTAAACAAAGGAAAAGGTAATACTAGGTCCCAATGAAAATTTATGATTGGTTCAATTGTACAGATGCAAGTAGAAGACAGGCACCCTTTTTCATTTATGTTCAGGTAGGTGTATAGCTTGGAGAAGTTACTGGCAACCCCTGCATTCTGAGAAAACTATTTTGCATTATGAACTGGGTCATGATCTCATGAGATATAATGGTCCTATGAAGTGATATGGATATGGAAACTCTTCTTTAGATCCATGCTAAAATCATTCAGTGACTCAGAATGATCTCATCAGAGGAAAGGTTCTTTTCTAGATACAATGGTTCATGATCCCCTTGAAGGGAATCTACTTACTTAAAGCCCTCAGTACCTCGGCAGCCATGGTTTTATGTGTTGATCCATTTCTTTCATGGCTAAAACTCGTTGGATAAATAGTAGACACACAGTGATGAGCTGGATCAATCAGATTCTTACTCTGCTTCAGAAACACAGAAGCAGTTGCCAGTTGGATAAGGAAGAATCAGTTTTAAAGAGGTCCAAATAGTAGGCAGGGAAGACAAAAGAGAAGCCTGAAGGAGGCCACAGTGGATGCGGAAGGATTCAGGAGTATCTGTTCCTGGAGTTTCATTGGTTCTGGAAATAGTCTGTTCAAACTCTCCTGAGCTAATCTCTTGTCCTCTAAAGTGGGTCTCCTCTAATCTTGTCCTTGACTCCTCATGAGATCAGTTGAGCTTAATAATGAATGTGGCTTCTCTTGGCCAAATTATCCTGGATAAAATAGGTATCAGAGTGGGGAATGCCTATCAGCTGTTTTTCTGTCTGGGAAATGTATATTTAATTGTAGCCTGAGTCACAAAAATTAGAAGAGCTAGATAAACTTTAAGAAAAGTTGCTGGCTTTCGACAAGATGTTAGGTATTTGAAACTTCTTTCGTGAAAAATTTCAAACTTAGAGAAAGCTACAAAAATAGTAGATCAAAGCATCCATCAATCTGCCATCTAATTTATGATTATTTATATTACCCCTTCCTTGCTGCATCTCCGTCTTTTTCTCTGGAGCCATTTTAATTTGCAAATTACTTTTATACTTTCCCTAAATACTTTATTTCCCAAAGGGGATGTTTTCTACCTAAGTACAATGACATTGTCAAATATAACACACTTACATTTTCTTATTATCACTGATATTCTCTCAGTATCACCAATAACCTTCCCATATCGAAACAGTCATATTTTCCCTAAAAATATTTGTGTGTGTGTGTGTGTGTGTGTGTGTGTGTGTGTGTGTGCACGTGTGTTTTGGCACTAAGGTTTGAACTTGGCCTGGGGCATTTTTCCTGTGCTTTTTCTATTCAAGTCTGGTACCCTATCACCTGAGTCACAGCTCCACTTTCGGGTTTTTGATGGTTAATTGGAAATAAGCATCTCATGGACTTTCCTGCTTGGGTTGGCTTCAGACCGTGATCTTCTGATCTGAGCATATTGAATAGCTAGGATTACAAGTGTAAGCCACCAGTACTTAGCAAAAATGTTTTTTTTTTTAGATGTTTACTTTTCAAGTCAATCTCAAATATGACACTGTATTTTTTCAGCACTGTCAATGTTATACTTTTTAGGTCTCTCTTACTTTGGAATATTCCCTCCCCTCTTTAAAAAAATTAGGTGGGATAGGTTCTACCAGATGTTCCAGATTTGTTAGAGCTTTGTCAGTGTTGCTTTTCTTTTGTTTTCATACATGCTTTTATTGTAATTATATAGAGATTACAGTTATATTTGCCAGATAGTAGGTATATTACTTCTCACTCAGTGTTGCTTTTCTTATTTCTTCCTTATAATTTCCATAAGTGTAAGTTAAATGCAAAGCTTTGATTGGATTCAAGTCAGATATTTTTAGTTCTGATACTTCATAGGTAGTGGTGATGGGTGCTTCATGTTGAATCTCAGCAGTAGATACCTGATGTCCTATTTGTGACTAGTTATCTTTCTCAAGGTGGTGACAGACAAATCTCCTTACTACAAAATGAGATTTTTTTTGAATATGTGTGATTATCATATAAAGTGTGGGTGATTCTATACAGTTATTTTCTATTAATCTTTCCACAAGGAGACATTAGTATCCATTTTGATATTTCCTAGATTGGATGAATTTTCTCATCAACTGATTATTATTTCTCTTTTTCTGATTATTATTTCTCATACGAACTGGTAATTTCTGACAATACAACAGGCTGTAGGGAAACTAGAAAACTAACCAAAGGAAGCATAAAGCCTCCTTTATTGGAGGTTCTTCTGCATTTACTCTTATTATGGATACATTTATTCTTACCTACTGCAGCTTATGATCCCAAAGCATAGTGACTTTAAACAGCAATTATTTTCTCTCATTGGCTATAGATTAGGGAGTTGACAATGGCCCAGATGGTGCTTCTATATTGATGTAACTCACAGGGTTGTTGTCAGATGGGGTTGGAGTTTGAAAAGCAGGGAGGACACTGGGATATCTGGATGCTGAGCAAGCATTTTTCACTGTTCCTTCAGGTTCTACCCCAAGGGCTAGTGTGAGTATAGCATGGCAGCTTCATGGTAGAACGGCCACTTTAGATAGTAGCTGTCCTGGTTTGAATGTTTGTATCCCTCACCCCCTCCCAGTTCATATTCTGAAACCCTGACCTCCCAAGGTGATGGGGTTAAGAGGCAAGGTCATTGGAAAGTAATTAGCCATGAAGACAGAAGCTCAAGAATGAGATTAGTGTCCTAATCAGAAGAGGCTAGGATGTAGAACACTAGTGCTCTGAGGCAGAAGGCTGGCTCCATATACATAGACTGCAGGCTTGATCCTTAGTATCACATTTACACAATGGCTGCCAAGGGCTGGCCTTGGAACTGCCACTGTGATCCTAGGGGACATAATGAAAAGGAACCATCTGTGAGCTGGGTAGTGGACCCTTGTCAGATATTGGGCCTTGATTCTGGGCTCCCCTGCTTTAGAATGAGGAGAAGTACAGTTCTGCTGTTCCACTAGATTCATGCTACTTAGCTACAGTAGCCTAAATGAGCTGACAGTAGCCCAGGGTTTCAGCATCTTTCTCACAATAGGTGGATAGGGTCCTATTTTAAGGACTTAGCCTTAAAGTCATATATCATCATTAGCATAGGATTCACAAGCATTACACAACTTGAAGGCAGGACAGAGTTTCCACTTCTTACTAGTGAGAATGTCAAAAAATTTGCAGACATATTTTAAAACCACCATACTATTTTCATGAAATGAACTAATATACACCTACATTTTACTAATACTCTTTTGGAAAAAGATCTACATAATTTATCAATGATAAAATGAATAGAACAATTAAAACTAAGAGTAAAGAAAAAAAATCCCAGCAAAACCACAAACAAATTGCAACAACAAACAAACAATCAAACACACAAGCATAAGGGCTAAAGAAACAAGCAGTCCCTGAGAACTTTTTAGATTGCAATTCCTTCAGATAAGTATCAAGCCTGCAGGTCTCTTGTGTTGGAGCTCCAGTTGCTGGATAAAATGAAGTTCGCAAGTTTATTTAGACTGTCACTTTTCCTCACTGATGCTAAACTTTAGACTTTTATTAAATGGACTTTTTTTTTCAATCAGGGCCATTTAGAGATAGATTAGCCAATGTCTGGCTTTAATCATTGAAAAGATAGAGAAATGCTCTTTAAATACATGTTTGCAATATCACTCCTCTTGAAAACAGAGGTACAAGTAATGATGCTCACTTTTAACTCATTGCCAGGGGGATTAAACGATGATAGTGGGTATGTTGCTTTTTTGCAGAATTAATGCTTAATCTAATGTGGTCTAGTATAGGGACTCCAGAGCAATGGTGATTCAGTTGTGGCTGCACATTAAAATCCCAGGGCAGCACTTCTATCTCAGACACACTGAAGATGGTCTATGACAGTAGGATATGTATGGTATCAGTATGATTATGATTTTAAAGCATTTTCACGAGCCTTACCCAGCATCATGGCTTTAGAGCTTGGTACAACTTCCAAAAAGGATTGTTGAGTAAATATTTCTGTTTTTGTGGCCATATTATTTCCACTATGATTGTTCAGTTTTGCAGACAGGTAATCCATGGATGTGAGGGTGTGACTGTGTTCCAATGAAACTTTATTTACAAAAACGAGTCATAACAGGATTTGGCTTCTGTGCCTGCCTGGTTTCTAGACAGACTTGTGACTTGGAGAACAAGTTAGTTTGGAATTCTCTGCATCCTCCTTTGTAGAGCCGCAGACGTGAGATGTGAGCTGAGGCCAAGCTATTGTGGTCAACTACTCAGTTTAAATTGCTCTTTAGTGTTAAGTTTTTTTAAAAAGAGGATTTATATGTAAGCTTAGGAATTGGTTTGAGTAGACATCTACTTACTTTCCCCAGCTTTCTGAGAAAATCTTTTTTTCCTTAGCACATAGAACCTTGGTACAAGGAGACACCTTAACACCACTCCTTTCCTTCTCCCTCCAACAGGGCTGTCCTTGTCTTACACTGCTAGAGCAGGGGAAGAACTGAAGAGTTGCCTGTCTCACTCTTCTCCCCTGTCTCCCATCCTCTGCGTTCACCACTGGTTACTGCTCTCCAGTTTCTGTGGGCAGCAGTGGATACATTGGCTTATTTCTATGCTTCATCACAGCATTTCTATGGGTCCAAAACCTTGGCATGACTTTGATTTGTTTCTTAATCATTGTAAAACTTGAGGAGGGGGGCCGAGAGTTTGGCCTAGTGGTTTAAGTGCTTGCCTAGCATGCATGAAGACCCGGGTTCGATTCCTCGGTACCATATACATAGAAAAAAAAAAAGCCGGAAGTGGTGCTGAGGCTCAAGTGGTAGAGCTCTAGCCTTGAGAAAATCCAAGGACAGTGCTCAGGCCCTGAGCTCAAGCCCAGGACTAGCAAAAAAAAAAAACAAAAAAAACTTGAGGAGGGATGATGCATAGTCCGGCATCCTCTATCCCCACCCTCCAGTGCCTGTGTCACATCTTCTCACCACCAGCAACACTCCTTTAAAGTCCTAAAGCTTCCTCTGCTGCTGAATGAAAGTTCCCTGCTTGCTAAAGATGGACAGTCTACCGCTCAGCCTGTTTCACTTGGGCTCAGTAGTACCTCCCTTCTCCTGTCCCTGTTTGCAGGTCTTTCTCTAGGACTTTAACTTGTTAAAAGTCTGTCCGCATTGTGTTACTGCCAGTGCTGGCTCAGTCCTGAGCTGGTTTCCATCTGTGCAGTCTTTTGCATAATCTCATCTGTTCTCAGAATTTTGTATTCCAAAAATACACTGTGTCCTTATCTCTTCCTGGTATTATTACAGTTACCCACTAGAATAGCCCATTTAAAATTCATGTCCTATTTCAAACACTTCAACACAGTAACTTGTTCATGGTCTGACTACACTTACTAAAATAATGACATGAAGGGCTAGTCAAAATGACTTTCTCTGGTCTATTTTTTTTTTTTTTGCCAAGCCCCGGGGTCTTGAAGTCAGGGCTTGGGCACTATGCTTGGCCTTTCTCAAGGCTAGGCACTTGGCTGATTGAGCCACAGAAGCACTTTCGGCTTTTTCTGTAGACGTGGTATAGAGGAATCAAACCCAGTGCTTGATGCATGCTAGGCAAGCACTCTACCACTAGGCCACACTCCTGGCCCTCCTTTAAGTTTCTTTAAATGTGGGTTATTTTCTGGTTGTAAGGATGAGAATGACTTTACTTCTTTTAGTCTCAGTTATTGACTGTATTCAGTGTCTATGTGAATTGATTTTGAAATGATTCCTGTACGGAACACACAGTATATTTATTTAGACGCCCCTATGTTTTTAAAAAGATAATTGAAAATATTGAAATGTACTCCACACCTGTAATGCTAGCTATTTGTGAGATGAGACTTTTTATGGTTCAAGACCAGTCTTAGCAGCATAGTCTGTGAGACTCCATCTTCACAGAAAGAAGCTGGGAATCATACTACACATCTGTCATTCAGTTACAATTCGAAATAGGTGGATCATAATCCAGATGAGTACCTGTGCAGGAAGCAAGACCCTATCTCAAAAGTAATCAGGACAAGAGGGCTAAGTTGTTTCTCAGTGGTAGACTGCCCACAAGTGTGAGAACTCCAGTTCAAATCCCATCACCATTCTCCCTGCATCCCCCCTCATTATCTATTAAACCAGTCACTAATGCAATTATTTTATGTCTTGGAAATCTTTTGACAAAACAAGTAGTGTAAATTGAAATACCTTTTATAGGAAACAATTCGACAACAATGAAGAAAGTGTCTTTATAATAAGAAAGCAAGATATATCTTACTATGTTTGAATATACATGAAATGTCCTGAGAAAGAAAACAAAGCTGCTTAGATGTAAGGATAGGGGTGGGAATATTGAGCACTGTAGCACTAGCCTGGTTCAAAGATTATAGTTAGGTGTTCTATGTACTTAGAGATGGGTCTTCATGGATACCCAGAGAAGGTGGTTTTAATGTAATTGTAAATGTGTGTGTGTGTATGTGTGTGTGTGTGTGTGTGTGTGTGTGTGTGTGTGTGTGTGTGTGTGTGTGTGAGAGAGAGAGAGAGAGAGAGAGAGAGAGAGAGAGAGAGAGAGAGAGAGAGAGAGAGAGAGAGAGAGAGAGAGATCCAACCCAGGGCTTTGCACATGCTAAGCAAGCCCCAATTTATATGATAACTACATTTGGTTCTACCAAAGAGTCCAGTGTTCCAGTGAAAAATACTGAGAAGAAAGGGACAATGCTATGTGACTGGCAGGGCTGAATTATCCTGATTTCTGTGTACTAAGGGTAGCTGGTCACTGATCTGGCTGGCTTTTTGAAAGAACCAAGAAACCAAAGACAGCCTTGTTACAACATATAGTCTGGTAAATCATTGTCAAGGCCTGTCCATGCCTAGGACTTAAAATTTTTTTTTAATTGTTGGGATAATGTATAGAGGGGTGCCAGTTACATTTGTCAGGTAGGTACATTACTTCTCGCACATTGATTCTCATGTTTTTGTCCCCATATCCTTCCCCCCACCCCCTCCTAATCATCTTGTTTTCCCCCCTTCCCTTCCCTATTTGAAACAAACAAATAAATGTATATACAATATACCAGGTAACAAACTCAGAGACAGTAACAACATGAGATTAACCATAAAGGCAAAAAAAGAGAAGAGAAATAACATAGTGCATTTTCAGCTTTTTGCTGGCTAACTGGAGATAACAGGCTCATGGGCTTTGCCTAGGCTGGCTTTGAACAGCAATTCTCAGATCTTAGTTTTCTGAGTAGCTAGGATTATAGTTGTGGGGCACTGGAGCCCAGCTACAGGTTTCTTTTAACAATACAATTAGTTAAAAGTCACTTGTGGAAAACTGAGCGCGCACGGTTTGTGTGTTTTCTTGTAAACCTGAACTCAGAAGAGTTGGCAAACGTCTATTGTCTTTCCTCCTTACTTGTCCTGGATGGACTCAACTGGAAAGGTGATATTAAATGACAATACATTCCCAAAATACAAGTGCAGAGAAGACTTGGCAAAATATCTAGTTGATTTGAAACAAGCAGACCAGAACATATTCAGCCTAAAAACACTTCCTGATTCAAGTATTATTCAAACTGACTTCCTACACTAATCAAATTGTTTAAAGTATTCATTTCACTTGATACTGTGTCAAAGTAGCTGAAGGGTCTGATAAATTATTCTTTCTTAGTTGTTTATGACTCCGAGTGCATGTAGCACAAAACTGAATTTGATCTGACAGTTCCCATCTCTCTTTCCCATGTGAATGATAATGTTGATGAAACTAGAGAAGCCATACCAACAATGAAATGAAATCATTTCAAGGCTTCTCGCATAGGAAATCAAGGCAGTATCAGCAAGAGCCTGGGGTGACAAGGCAGACTGTATCCAAATGCTTCCTACAAATCTCAATTGTTCAATAGTGCTTAAAAAGTCAGTCAGCTCATGTTTATCTCCTTCAGTTTCTTAAACAGATCTGCAAAACCTTTACATAGAAATCTCCATAGCTTCTTCATATATAAACATGTGCTTAAATTAGTTGGTTTACTTGCATATTTTGACCTGATTGGTTTACTTGCATATTTTGACCTGATATGAATATCTATTATATTCCCAAATGCTTGTTCCACTCACTTGGAAAAGCTGTCTGATGGTTTTCCCTCTGGTCTTTTGAATAACTACTAACTGAAGATGTTAAATAACTCTCAGGTCTGTGCAAGTTAATATTGCTGCTCACTTTCGAATCAAATCCAGCTGAAATCTCAACCAGAAAGTATCTGTCATCTGACATGCTCTTGACTGTGATAATGAAATGTTGCTTAGCTCACCCTTAAATTTTGGAGATCCATGTTGAATAATTTGGGCAGTCTGGTTTCCCTTTATAAATTTTATATGAACTTGAAAATTGTTTTGCCCAGTGACGTGAAATAAAGACTTGCTATGGCTGAGGGGAACTTAGTGACATAATTATGCTTGAGCATTTACCTGAATCACTTGCTTTCTCCCCCGTTAGTGCCTCTCCTCTTCCTTCCCTTCCCTTCTGTGGAGAGATTTGTTACTGACCATCTGTCCTGGGCTTCCTGGTGTTTCCACACATCTGGAAAGGATACATGAAGACCATAATAGGCCATAGGTTAGATTGCGTTTCTTTGTTCCTGTTCATGTATTATGGACTGGCTTCCAAGTCACCCTCCTTTCACTTTATCCTCCCAAGTACAGACATGGGCTTCCATGCCTGGCTTGCATAGCAACTTTAACAAGCACAGTGGGCATGAAAAGATAAGAGTTTTATACTTATTTAAGTCTTTTTTCATATTTTTTTATTGTAATTAATAGAAGGATTACATTATATTCACCAGATAGAGGGTGCATTACTTCACATACATTGATACCCTTTCTCATGTCTTGGTCCCCAGTTCCCTCCCCCAACACCCGCCCCTCATCTTGATTTCCTCCCTTCCCTATCCCATTTCAAATAACCAAATATGCATATATACAATATATCAGATAAGAAGGTAAGATACTGTAACAATATGAGATAGACAAGGGACAGAAAAAGAGATGAGAGATAATATAGTACATTAAGGACAACAATCACTCATTGTATGACTTTTGTTTCTTTTTTTCACATATTTTTATTGTAATTAATAGAAGGGTTACATTATATTCATCAGATAGAAGGTGCAATACTTCCCAAATATTGATACCCTTTCTCATGTCATGGTCCCCATTTCCCTTCCTCCCTCCCCCTGCTCATCTTGATTTCCCCTCTTCCCTATCCTATTTCAAATACCCAATTAAGCATATATAAAATAGATCAGATAACAAGGTGAAATATTGTAACGATATGAGATAACCAAGGGACAGCAAAAGAGATGAGAGATAACATAGTACATTAAGGACAACAATCACTCATTATATGACTTTTGTTTCTATATTCTGGAGGTCCTTACATTTAGCATCATACTACATGGCCTTATGTATCTAGATTTTGTTCTATTGTAAATCTCTACTAAAAGAGCCCTTTCTACTGATTATGACAAATGATGGAAACCATTGAGCCTATGTTCCTTTGAGTTTGGCTTACTTCACTTAATATGATTTTTTTCTAAGTCTTTTCATTTCCTTACAAATGGGGCAATGTCATTCTTTCTGACAGCAGCATAGAATTCCATTGTGTATAAATACCACATCTTGATCCACTCATCAACTGAGGGGCATCTGGGTTGGTTCCATCTCTTTGCTATGGTAAATAGTGCTGCAATGAACATCATTGTGCTAGTGGATTTAGTGTGTCCTTATTTCTGGATGGTTGGGTAAATGCCAAGTAGTGGAATTGCTGGGTCATAGGGGAGTTCTATGTTTAGGCTTTTGAGGAACTGCCATACTGCTTTCCATAGTGGTTGAACAAATTTGCACTCCCACCAACAGTGTAGTCGTGATTCTTCCTGGCCACATCCCCTCCAGCATCTGTTATTAGTTTTCTTGATCATGGCCATTCTAACTGGAGTGAGGTGGAATCTTAGAGTTGTTTTGATTTGCATTTCTTTTATGACCAGAGATGTCGAGCATGTCTTCATGTGTCTATAGGCTATTTTTATTTCTTCTTCAGAGAAGGCTCTCTTTAAGTCTTTGCCCATCTTTTAATGGGATGGTTGTTTCTTTGGAGATTAGTTTTGGAGTGGCTCAATATTTTGAGCTGTTGATATATTTTAGATATGAGGCCTTTGTCTGTTGTATGGTTAGTGAAGATCTTCTCCCACTCTGTAGGCTTCCTAATTAATTCACTAGCTATGTCCTTTACAATACAGAGAAGCTCTGCAGTTTAATGCAGTCCCACTTATCCAGCCTTTCTCTGATTTGTTGTGTTTCTTGGCCCTTATTAAGAAAGTTTCAACCTGTGCCAAGGAGACCAGTGTATCTCCTATTCCTTCTTGTAAAGTTTTCAGTGTGTCGGCTTTTACTTCAAGGTCTTTGATCCATTTGGAGTTAATCCTAGTGCAGGGTAACAAAGAAGGATCCAACTTTAATTTTTCTGCAGGTGTTTAACCAGTTCTGCCAGCACTATTTGTTGAAGAGGCTGTCTTTCTTCCATTCTATTTTTTTTAGTTCCCTTATCAAAGATTAGGTGGCCATAGGTCTGTGGTTTAATATCAGTTCTATTCCATTGGTCTTCAAGCCTGTTCTTGTGCCAGTACGAAGCTGTTTTGGTCACTATAGCTCTGTAATACAGTCTAAAGTTTGGTATTGAAATTCCTCTTGTGCTGTTCTTTCTGCTGAGAATTGTTTTTGCTATACGGGGTCTTTTATTGTTCCATATGAAATTTTGGATTGCCTCTTCTATTTCTTTAAAGAATGACATTGGGATATTGATGAACATTGCGTTAAATTTGTAGATAGCCCTTGGCAAGATTGCCATTTTCACGATGTTGATTCTTCCAATCCAGGAGCATGGGAGGTTTTTCCATTTTCTCAGTTCTGCTTTAATTTCCTTTTTCAGGGTTTTAAAGTTTTCATCAAAAAGATCCTTTACATTTTTAGTTAAGTTAATTCCTAGGTACTTTATTTTCTTTGAGGCTATTTGCAAAAGGAATTGCTTTCCTGATTGTTGCCTTGTTCCTCCCATTGTTGGCATATAGGAAGGTGGTTGGTTTTTGAGGGTTAATTTTATACCCTGCTGCCTTTCCACATGAATCAGCTGAAGCAGCTTAGGAGTGGAGTCTATGGGGTTCTTTAAATACGGAATCATGTCATCTGAAAAGAGGGAAGTTTCACTTCCTCTTCCCTATTTGAATCCCCTTTATGCTTGCTTCTTGCCTTATTGCTCTGGCTAAGAATTCTAATACTATGTTAAAGAGGAGTAGAGAGAGTGGGCATCCTTGTCTCGATCCTGATTTTAGAGGGAATGGTTTTAGCTTTTTGCCATTAAGTATAATGCTTGCTGTGGGTTTGTCATACACAGTCTTTATTATACTGAGGAATGTTCCATGGATTCCTAGTTTCTCCTAGTTTAAGTGTTTTGTACAAGCAATTTCTGATTATACAGAGGCAAGGGCATTCTGATTTCTACTTGCAGTCATTTATTCACAGATGTACTCTTTCACTGTGTTCTTCCTAGGCTCATACATGGAAACCTAATTCCTTCAGAAATGGAGTAAACAGTGATGGCAGAGATCAAAGGAAACTCAGTCCTTCTATTGTAGAGGGGTGCAGACAAAAGGTGCCATCTCTGAAAAATAGAATGGGTCCTCTCTGGACACTGAATCTAGTAGTGCTTTCATCTTGAACTTTATGACTTCCAGACCTGTGAGTGAAAAATGTATGGTATAGAAGCCACCCACATCATGATCATTGTGTTATAGCAAATTGAGCTAAGACAGTACTAAGGAAACCCATGTACTTTGGAAGATAGAAAATGCTCAACAAGAATAACTTTACTTCTCTTGAAATCAATCATTTATCATAAGAGAGGAGGAAGAGGAATGAATTGTTCTAGATTTGGTAAACAAAAATAATTTTTTTTTCTATATTAGTTCTGATAGCAAAACATGCTTTGCTTGTTGGCTCCCTCATTGTGGGGAAAATACATGTCCAATTGAATAACAGACACTAAAAAATGAACATCAAGAAGCTGAAATGAATCTTCTATGAAGGGCGTGAGGGTCAAGGGCAGGGGATGGATGAATGAAGAGAGAAAAATTGTGGGTGAATGTAGTCATAATGCTCAATGTACACAGGTGGAAACAGAACTAGAGACATGAGGAGATGAGTAGGGTTAGGGTGAATGAGGAGAATGATGGGAGGGGTGACACTGAGATGCAATGTACTCATGCATTGGCATGTTGAATTGAAACTCCCATGTATATGTATTTGAATATATTAAAGAAACATATTAACAATGCAGATTTCCAGTTGGAGAAAATCAGCCAGTCAGTTATGGACCAACAAACAACCTTTATTACGTGGAATCACTATGCTAGGCCACAAGAAGGATAAAGATGAGTTGAGAAGAAAACACTTGTCATTGAGGGTAGGGAAAAACACCAATAGTTAGGAGGTAAGAGTACAGAAGTTATCAAGTGTTCCCAGTAAAGGGAGAGAAGATCAGTCAAAGCAGTGTGGAGACAATATCTAGATCCTAAATTAGGAGGTCTTCTGGATTACATACACTGAAAACAAGAAATAAAAAACACCATTCAGGCAGAGACTATGACAGACAGATGGCGTAGACATAGAGAGCAGAGGCTTGTCTTAGGAGATGAAGCATTGTGAGGTACGACGGGAGCATGTGACTGGGACTTGATATGCCCCAGGGGCTAGTTATACATTGGGCAATAAGAGGTAAATAAAAGTGATGAATGTCACTTCCGGATAGAGCTTAAAGAGACAGTCCATGCTCTGAGGTTACAGCTCTGTGGCGGAGTGCTTGCTTATTACATACAGGCACCTGGATTTGATACAGGGAAGTCCTTCTCCTCCTCCTCATCATCAAAAGGAGAGCATTCCTGATTTTCACATTTCTACTCCTTGAAAAGGTGACAATAATGGTTTGAATAGCCAGGGCTCCTTCTGTTTGTCTTGGAGTGACAATGGACTCACAATTGACCCTAGGAGAACTCAGCAGTTCCCAAACTGATTTGCTACAGGATGGTTTATTTATTGTGAGACACCACAAAAGTTGTGTAGTAACAGGACGGAGGGGCCTTCCCAGTGTCTAGTTGAAGATGGGCCATTCTGAGTGGCTCTGCTGTACTCCACTAGTTTAACAGAGGACCGGGTACACTTCAGCTCACTGCCCGGCCACCCTCCAGTGCGGGGATTAGCACCCTTGCTCTGCAAAGGGAAAGATACTAAATTCCTATGATTTGTGGACCATCATTCTTCCTGTTGTAACACTTCAACTCTGTTGTTGGAGAGCAAATGTAGCCATGTACAATGTGAAGTGAATGTTCATGGTTGTGTTGCAGGAAAACTGTATTTCCAAACATAGACAACAGAGCAGATTGGGTTCATTTCTAGTTTCTCAATTTATTTACTTGCTTTTGCCTGATTTTTTTTTTCTGAGCCTGGGTGCTCTACCTCTTGAGTCACAGCGCCACTTCTGGTTTTCTAGTGGTTAATTGGAGATAAAAATCTCATGGGCTTTAGTGCTGCGCTGGCTTTGAACCGCAATCCTCAGATCTCAGCCTCTTGAGTTGCTAGGATTACAGGTGTGAGCCATCAGTTCTTATCCTTTTTCTTGATTAAAAAAAATTACAATGGTGATGTACAGAAGGGTTACAAATACATAAGCCAGGTAAAGAATACATTTCTTTTTGGACAATGTCACTTCTCTTCACCTAAAGTTTTCATTGTAGACTTTTAGTAAAGCCCCTGTGCTCATTATGGTAACACAAATACTAAAAGTACCACAATTCAGGGAAGATTCATACAGCTGCTATGTAAGGCCAATAGAAATAATTCACAAGTTGTTGCAGCAATCCTGCACTGCTTTAAATTATGGGCTACATGGGAAAGACTGGAATTCCAGGCAAGTCCTCAGTGCTTTTCTGGGTGTGGTTACTGTATCCAAGGTACTGAGCTGGCTCTGTATGGTTGGAACTTTTGATCTAGCATAAGCCAGGCTTCTGGGAACAGATTTTTTTCTAAGTAGACTTACACAAGAATGGCAGTCCACTCCTCTGTAGCACAAACATAGCTGTCAAGTACATTTGTCAGGGTATTTGTACTTTTGTCAGTGTACTTGTTTGTTATAGGTGAGCAACATGGGGAGATAGCTTATCATTTGAAGTGAACATGAGAAAGTTGGCATCAAAGCTGGAGAGAAACTTGGATGTTCTAGTGGCTGGTGACAACTACATGTGTCCATTTCTTCCAAAGGGAAGTGTCTGTCATGCTTTCTGATGGTAACACTTTGTCATTGGACTGTGTTTCCTTGCCTGTCCTGTTTCACAGCCTGTATGACTACTAAGCTTGAGCATGGTAGTCAATTTGTTTAAGGCAATGATGCATATCTTTGCTCTGATAGATTACGTAATCTCATTCTTCCTTTATATTTACATGTATGTGCTAGCAACAAACTGTCATATTTTTGATGAAAGGTAAATGCAAAAAAAAAAGTCTAAACATAACAGTAAGAATAGAGGTGAAGCCATGGTATTTAGGGAGAAAAGTGCTCTTCAAGCTTTCGAAAAGCATTTGATTTGTTGTCAAATCGAATGAACAGATAAAAGATTGTTATTTAAGCATAAATCTTCTTTGGGCTAGAAAAGCATGGCATTAAAATGCAAATCTGAATCAGGAAATATACTTGTATCCAATGACAAGTTTCCTTAAAGAAATCCTAATAGAGTTTTTACATATAAGTATCTCTAATGAGAAAATAAGAAAATAGCAAGGATCCTCTAGAAAATTGTGGGAAAGACATCCACAACTGTTTCATGCATGCATGATATGAATAGTGACATATGAATAATGACCGTATAAGAGAGGATTCAACTTCAGAAAAGTGACAGAAAGACAATTAGTAGGCCACTGTGGCAGAGGGAAGAGTACTCACCGAATGTTCTGTGTTCTCTTTGAGTAGGCAGAGTCACATGACTAGTTCTGGTTTGTAGACTATGAGCAGATATGACATAGCAGCTGAGCAAGGCAGTGCTCTCCTGCAGCAAGTCTGGAGCCACAGGTTCCAGATACTGTCTCTATGGAGGATCTTGTGAGAAGTAAACTTTTACTAATATCCTCATACAGGAAAATGAGCTCAGTGTGTTCTAGAAACCAAGAGAAAGAAAACCAGATTATGTTGGAGAGAGAAAATGAGAAAGAACAGTGCTAGGAGGGATGTGTAAACAATACTACAACATTAATTTTACTTTTGATGTACTAGAAAGCAGTGGTTAAAGAACATGTCTCATAGTGTTTGAGAACTAATGCATCCACTCCCTGACAAAGGTAACTGTAACTCCTCTATGTATTACCCTGACAATAAAAAAAGAACATGTCTCATAAACCTTAGAGTGTACTCTAACTAGTCTAAAACAAATCCAAAATGTCATAAAAATTTCTGATACCAACACTTATTCCTAAATTGTGATGAGAAGTTGTTTAAAAAGCATATATCTAAAAATACAGGAACTATTAAATATAGTATTAGTAGTACTCACGTGAATAAATAGCTCTTTTCATAAAAAGTTTCAATACAAAAAAATCTTATGTTGAATTCACAGTGGCAACAAAGCTTAGAAATATAAAGAAAAGAATGTAGAGGATCTTCAGAGAAGGAGAGAGAGGATGACCTGAAGAATGCAGAAAATACCTAGGGCTCCTGTGGGCCAGTTCTCAACTGTTTCTCATACCATGTCAATTAAAGTCCCTGGAAAGTTTTAATTTAATGTTAGAACTTGAGCCTAAAGTTCATTTAAAGGAAAAAATAAACAAAATTTAAGAAGTGCTTTTAAAAACCACAATTTGGGCTTCTACACTGCAATAGTCATTGGCTTAATGGTAGAATAAGCCCTGAAAGGGTATCGTATTTATGCAAAAATGTCATATGTGGTGAAGCTAGAATTCCAAAATGTGGTAAAATAAAAAAAGCGTACTAGAGAGCGGAGTGTAGCCTAGTGGTAGAGTGCTCACCTAGCGTGCCTGAAGCCCTGGGTTTGATTCCTCGGTACCATATACACAGAAAAAGCCAGAAGTGGAGCTGTGGCTTAAGTGGCAGAGAGCTAGCCTTGAGAAAAAAGTGTCCAAGGACAGTGCCCAGACCTTGACTTCAAGTCCCAGGACTGGCTAAATAAATGAATAAATAAATAAATAGAAAAAGCATACTATATGATACATGGGGCTGACAGAATTGAATATCCACTCACATAAAAATATAGCTAGCGCTGTCACTACACAATACCCAGGAAAACTTTTTATGTGGATAGAGGAAGTGCACCTCTTGTAAAAGCACTAGAAGAAAATGGAGGTACAAAAGATGACCATGAGTTCCTGAGAAGGTTAACTATAAAATCACCGTATGACCTAGACATTCCACTCCTTAGTACAGACCTAAGAAATACTCAAAACATGTTGACAGAAGAATTATTCACAATAGTTGCAGAGGTAGAGACAAGCTGAATATACATCAACAGACGGATGTATGTATGTATCTACAATGGTAGATATATATATATATATATATATATATATATATATATATATATATACTGGAAAGTTATGTAGTCTCAGGAAGGAATGCAATTCTGACACAACCTGGATGACCCTTAAAGACATTGTGCTAAGTGAAACAAGCCAGTCATGAAAGCACAAATGCTGTGTGATTCCTCTTACATGAGGGACACGAAGGAAGCAATTTCAAAGGTAGAAAGACTGGGGGAGGAAAGGGGAAGGTGGAAGTTACCGGTTAATGAGTGTAGTTTGGAAGAAATATATTGTAGTTCAGAAGAGAAAGTTCTGGAAATGGAGAGTGATAATGGATTTTTTGTTTGTTTTTGTTTTGTTTTTGGTCAGTCATGGGGCTTGAACTCTGGGCCTGGATGCTGTCCCTGAGCTCTTCAGCTCAAGGCTAATGCTGTACCACCTGAGCCACAGCTCCACTTTCAGTTTCCTGGTGGTTAATTGGAGATAAGAATCTCATGGGACTTTTGTGCCTGGGCTGGCTTTGATCCACAATTCTCAGATCTCAGCCTCCTGAGAAGACAGGATTGCAGGCGTGAGCCATGGGTGTCCAGCTGATAATGAACTTAATGTCAATGAATTGCAGGACTTAAAAATAGTTAAAATGGTAAGTTTTATGTTACATATATATATATATATAATGTATATGTAATAGTACAAGAAAGAAGTATAACGGAGAGATGAGGCTACCATGAAGTTCGGAGGGGTTCTGGGTCACAGATGAACAATTTTGTGTTTTGTTTTTGTTATTTGCCAGTCCTGGGGCTTGAAAACAGGGCCTGGACATTGTCCCTGAGCCTCTTTGCACACAAGACTACTGTTCTACCACTTTGAGCCACAGTACTACTTCCTGCCTATTCTGAGTACATTATTAGAGATAAGAGTCACATTTCTGACCAGTCTGGCTTTTAATCACCTCAGCTCTCAGCCTTTGAGTAGCTAGGATTATAGGGATAAGCTACTCGTGCATGGAAAACTGTTTTTTTTTTGTAAATATATTTTTTAACACAGTAAAGATTCAAGAGTGGACACTCTCAAAGGTAGAGAGAATGAATACAGAGAGGGATTGGGCAGAAATTAAAATTGACAATATAAAAGAAAAAGAAGAAAAATTGAAAAAAAGATATGAGATTTCAAAGATGTGTGCTGAAATTATTATATTTATTTTTTGTGTCAGTCATGGGCCTGAACTCTGGGCCTAGGTGCTGTCCCTGAGTTTCAGCTCAAGGCTAGCACTCTACTACTTCAGCCACAGTGCCCTTCCAGTTTTCTGGTGGTTAATTGGAGATAAGAGTCTCACTGACTTTAGTGCCTGGTCTGGCTTTAAACCATGGTCCTTAGATCTCAGCCTCCTGAATAGCTAGGACTGAGCCACTGGCATCTGGCTGTGTGCTGAAAATTTCAAAACTTGAAAGCAGTGAATAGGAGCAGATTTGCATTGAACATCAGATTTGTGAGCAGGTCATTAAGATATATGCTTTTTAACATTGGTCAAAAAGAAAGGGAGAGAGTCAGAAAATGGTTTCAAGCAAATTTCTGAGAGACCAGCAGAAATCTTTGCTCATATTCTTTCCTGACGAAGATTTCATTACAACCACAGACACAGACATACAGAAACACATACACACACACACACACACACACACACACACACACATACACACACACACACCCCTTCACATGTAATTACTAAAATGGAACACAAAGGCCAAATAAATAGCAATCAATCTTATTTGATATGGGATTTGAACATGGTGTTATTTAAGAACCAAGCTCAATAAAGATTTTTGCGTTTCAATGTTGACTTAAAAAAATACAGCGAAAGCTTTCTAGGTTCACTAGAAATAATTTCAAGTTTGAAATGAGCCAAACCAAACATACAAGATGGGTAAGAAATGATCATCCTAATTATTACTTTCTAGGATGGTGAATTCAATATGTAATTATTAATTTAACAGGTAATGGAGTTGGGTAAGATGTCATGCGTAAAAATTTAAGCAGCCTGCACTACTCAGTTCAATGGCTTGTGGCAGGGGCAAAGTGTTAACTACTGCACATTTATTGTACATATTGTTGAGCAGAAAACAAAATCAATAGGGTCAAGATGAACATTTCTTGGATTTAACTGATGTAAAGAGTACACTCCATTAAAGAATTAAGTGTACCCTTTAAAAAAATCTTAATTAAAGAACTGCAAAAAAAATCTTTTTTGGAAATAAAATGGGAGTTTAAAAGAGTGGAGGGAAGCCTAAGGCAATTACACTGCCATACTGGCAAGGAAAATGGTGGGAAACTAGACCAAGTTGGACTATTTCTTTGTATTCTGCAGTTAAAATTTGTTACTCCCAAGCATGGCCTTAACACACCAATTGCAATCATATTTTGGGGAAATAATTCTGTGGTTAAAGCTGATAATATCTAGAACTATGTAAATTGGCATATTTGAAGAAATTCATATCAAATTTGAACTCACCCGTGCTCTCAGATAACATGGCTGGGAAATGTGGCAAAAGCAATTAGATTTAATTTAGATAGGACACAAGGTACGTTGGAAGAGTTAAAAAGGGCAGCAGAAGATTCTCAGATCCAGTGATTATGGACTTTGGTAGAAAAAGAATTTCCTGTTAAATCTGCACTACGAATATTAATATAGTGGCACTTGGAAATGTTACAAGAAATCCAAAGGGATCTATGTTTACCTAGTTATTTTAACAAGTGTTAACATATTTCAAATACTTGAAGAAATAATTGTTTTTTTAAAAATCAAATTGATAGAAGAAATATGCAGTGAAATGATATTGCAATGAATACAGAAGAAAATGAAAACAAAGGCATAAAAACATTTCATTTAGTATAAAGGGTAATAATTCTGTATCAATTTTGAAATGAACTTCCACAGAGAGTATTTCCTGAGTGTCCTAGATAAGACATTCACAAATGAAGACAGATGTGAAAATATTGAGTAACACCTCAGAAAAATGTCTTCTTAGGGTACTGTTAAAGTAAAAATTTAAGCTCGAGGGGATAACGGTAGCTGTAGCTTTAGAAGAAGCTGAAGTCTGGAGTGAATTCTGAACCTTTCCCGTTTCTGTTGTAGGGAGTCAGGATGAGCTACCTCAAATGTACCACTGTGGCTTCAGGATGCTTTTGACCCAGTTGCTCATGGCTCACACTAGCTACTCAGGAGACTGACACCTGAGGATTGCAGCTTGAAGCCAGCCAGGGCAGGAAAGGTACTGAGACTCTTATTTACAATGAATTACCTGAACAAACAAAATGAAGTGAAACTATGACTTAATTAGTGGAGTACTACTAGCCTTGAGCAAAAATGCTTAGGGACAGTGTTAAGGTCCTTTGTAAAGAACGCTTTTGCTGCAAAAGGGAATAAGCAAACAACAAATTCAGAAAGGAGCATTTTCTTCTCTATCAACTTTCCTAAAAGCAGGACATACATTTTGTTTTGTGAGGAGTTTCCCTCTCTCCTTTATCCTGTGAGTAACACTTATCCTTTGGTCCCAGCTACTCAGGAGGTAGAGATCAGAACTGCATTTCAGAAGGCTACTGACACCCCATCTGAATCAATAAACTGGATTGGTGGCAAAACCTGACATCCAGCTACGATGGGAGGCTGGACCTAGAGAAAAAGAGAGATATTTTAAAATTTTATTGTAAATGTGTTACACAGAGGGAATAAAGTTCCATAAATAAGCTAATGAATGTATTTCGTGTTGAACATTGTTACCCCTCACTTGTTTTCTCCACTTTCCCTCCCCCTTGACTCCGTCCCCCAAGTTGTAAAGTTCATTTCCAACAGTTTCTTGTGAGTATTGCTGTTGCATTGTTCACCATCTCTGACCATAAAAGAAGTGCAAATCAAAACCACATTGAGATTCCACCTTACCTCAGTAAGAATGGCCATTATCAAGAAAAAAAATAGGGATGGCCAAAAGGGGACTCTATTTCACTGCTGGTGGGAGTGTAAACTGATTCAACCATTCTGAAAAGCACTATGGAGGTTCCGCAAAGGCCTAAACATAGAATTACCCTATGATCCAGCAATCCCACATCTGGGCATTTACCCAAAGGATCATAAACAAGGACATACTAAAGCTACCAGCACAACTGTGATCATTGCAGCATTGGGAATTAAATTCATGCTTTCCAGGCAGGTGACCTTCCATTTGAGTCATGTCCTTTTTTGTAGTGATCCCTCCCCTCCCCTCCCCTCCCCTCCCCTCTTTCCTTCCTTCCTCTCCTTGTCCTCTCCTCTCCTCTCCTCTCCTGCTTCCACCTTCCAAGTAGCTGGGATTGTAAGCATAGCCACTGTGCCTGGCTGTAAACAAGGATTTTAAAAATAATTTGCACTTGAATCTTTTCTTCATCTTGGGATCTGTGGACTTGGCCTGGCTTCTGGATATGATCTGGTTTCTGGAGTCACTTTCTTTTGACCTCTTTGTTTGGGTGATTATGTCTTTGCCAGTCTGGGTATGTGTTCTCTATTTTTGTGGGAATGCTTCCAACTCTTGGTGCCACATCTTTTAATTTTTTAAAACCTGTTTGTTTCTGTTCTTTCTGTGTATGTGTGCCAGTCCTGGAGCTTGAACATAGGGCTTGAGCTTAATTTCTGAGCTTAATTTCTCAAGGCTATCTCCCCACCACTTGAATTCCAGATCCACATTCAGTTTTTTGGGTGCTTAATGAAGATAAGGTTCTCACAGACTTTCTTGCCTAGGCTGGCTTTGAACCTCAATCCACAGAGTTCAGCTTCTGGAGTAGCTGTGAGCCAGCTTTAATCAACCATTTTAATCCAGTATTTTATACTAGATTTGTAAAATTCTTCTCCCTTAAAGTTTCTATACACGGATTTACTCTTTCTTTCTTTCTCTCTCTTTCTTTTTTTTTTTTAAACCAGAAGGGAATAAAAGCCAGATTTCCCCCTCAGTGATTATTGTTATTTTCATTGCAAACAATTCCTCAGGGCCATAAACTTTTAGATACTTCAGAAAGAACTCTAGACATTTATAATTCACAAAATCTCTAGAGGTAACACATTGCAACTTAATTTCTTACATTGTATTTTGTGTGTTTCATAATTAAATGGATAAATAATGCATGAAAATGAAATGGTTATTATGAGCAGAACGGCTCAAAGGCATTGGAAATGAATTGGAGGCAGGCAAAAATTTATTGTGCAAGTAAAATTTTTTTATAATTTTACTTATCTGGGTATCTTTGACATGTGGGCTGTGAATACTTTGGGGGTCTCCGGTTAAAATGACACCATGCATAGACTAGCAGTGAATGAGGTGTTTTAAAGGTATACACCCATCATGCAGACTCAGGGTTCTGAAGTACTAGTGAGCCAGTCTCTCGCTCTTGACCATGTTGTCTGCATGTGCCAGGACAGGCATCCCAGGGCAAAGCCTGTGACAGACCAAGCCAATGCCATCCCTGTGTCCCAGAGTTTACACCTGAGTGAGGGGACAGAGGTGTAGCCAGGATGCCTCTCTCCGTTGTGCAATGTGGCCTCCTTCCTCCTGTCTCTTCCTTCCTTCCTGTCTCCTTTCCCCTCCCCCCTCTTTCTCTCCATTCTCCATTCCTTACACTGGAGGTGCCACTGGGGTGGAGACTTGTTCTTCAGCTGTTGACTATTAATAAACCTCTGAGCTGTGTCTCCCTCCTTATCTTTCTAGAAAGGCAAGGGTAGCCATTTGGAAGCACTGCCTGATGGATGAATAATCACCTCTGACCTTGATCTATAGAGTGGGATTTCTAGTGCATTCTGGGGGTTCTCAGAAGGAGCCATGTTCTCACAAACATTTCTTCAAATGCATTCAGACCTTTAATATGATATTTGGCATAATCGTATTTTCAGCATTATGGGCAGTCATGATGCACTAATGCTTTCTTTCATGGGCTATCACTCTAGGCATGGATGCACTTAAAAGCAGATGATGCTGTTCAAATTTAGTTTGTTGGGTAGTTTAAAATTAAAATGACTTTAAATTATTTGGGGGGCTATCATACTTGCTTTATAAATTTGGACTCTAATATTTATCTTTAAATATTAGACTCTTAGATAGGCTTTTAATGTTTGGACTACTTTATATTCTTTTTAAATGGACAATAATATGTGCTTTTTAAGCTGGAAGGTAAGTAGGGGTGACTCTCTTAACTGTGATATCTATAATAAAACGGTCCTATTGATTTTTGTTTTGCACTTTAAGTCACATGGACCCAGAGTGGTGGTGTACATCTATAATCCCAGCTACTCAGGAGGCAAACAAAGATGGGAGGATTGCAGTTCAAGGCAACCTGGGAAAGTTGTGATAGAGCTTATCTAAAGCAAGCAAGCAAGCCAACAACTTAAAATCAAAGCAATAGTAGCATGGTTTCGGTGGTAGAGTACTTGCCTAGTAAGCATGATATCCTGACTGCAGACTCCAGTACTACTAAATTTCCCCTCCCCCAAATAAAAAGACAATAACAAACTATTATGTATTGAGCAAGGATGCCACAGAATGCAACACTTAGTTACAGCCACAATCCGCTTTCCAAACTGAGAAATCATCCCCAGGGAATTCCAGCTGTGGGGGACTCGTATTCTCACCCTTCATGGGGAAATGAATGACTGCTGCTTCCTGTTAGTGTTTTCAACAGGGGCTGCAATTTTTTAAAGTGCTTTCATGAAGTTAGGAATGGTTTGTATTTGAAATGCCTACAGAATATATCTCTCGGTCTCTTTCTTTCCCTCTGTCACTCTCCCCTCCCTTTCCCTTCCCTAACTAGCCCCTCTCCCCTCTCCTTTTCTCTCCCCCCCCACTCTTCTCTTTCCCTCTCCTCTCCTTCCCTCCTCTTTCCTCCTTCCCCCTCCCTTCAGCATTGGGGATTTAACTCAGGACTTTGTGCTTGGTAAGTAAGCATCCTACTGTTCCAGCTACATTTTCAGTTTTTTTTTGTACTACTTGAAGGTATGTCTCATGAACCAATTCAAGTTCTCAATTTATACTAATGACATTTGCAAGCTTTGTGAGCATTCCTCTCCCCCTCTCCCCCGCATCCTTCAGACTTAGAATGTTCGAGGCCCTGGGTTTGATTCCTAGCACTCAAAAAAAAAGTGTATTACATAGCATATCCCTATGTGAACACAATGAGATTTTCTTCCACATTTCAGTGATTTGAATCAATAAATGCTTTTTCACATTTATATCTAACTCAGTGTCATAAAATAAGTAATTGGAAGTAGAAGAAAGGAGGAAATCTGAGAATGTTTTTTTCTATTTTAAAATATTAGCATTTTGTAGATATATTAAGCACTTAACCATGAAATAGAGTTTATTATCACATTTTAAAGTATTTAATTACTATGTGAAAGGATATCAATGTATGGGAATTAATGCACCATCTATCTGGCAAATATCATGTAACCCTTCTATTAATTACAATAAAAATATATGAAAAAAATTAAAAAAGAAAAAGAAAAGGTTGAGGGCTGGGAGTTTGGGCTAGTGGTAGAGTGCTTGCCTAGCATGCACAAAGACCAGGGTTTGATTCCTTGGTACCACACAAACATAGAAAAAAGTCCAGAAGTGGTACTGTGGCTCAAGTGGTAGAGCCCTAGCCTTAAGAAAGTCCAAGGACAGTGCTCAGGCCCTGAGTTCAAGCCCCAGGACTGGAAAAAAAAAAGGGTGGGTATGGAGATACTTTTGTTAATACAGACAGGGTTTCCTTTGTTTAGGTACATATAGAACACACTTGAAAGGAAAAAAACCAACACCTTCTATACCTATATACTTTTTCTATACTTTCTATACTTTTTCTCTGTGGGTGTGAGTTACAGGAAGTATTTGTGTTACAGTTTTGTGGATTTAGTGAAGATTTTGTCGTTTAAAGTTACTATTCTTCCCCCCCACCCCTCCACCCCCACCTCTGTTGTATTTTATCACTGTTTACAGATTTTGACATCAATTGTTTCTACTAACTTACAAAATGAAAGCGTGGGCAAAGCATTGAAGGACAAAGATAAAAGAAAGAAAAGAAAATATAGTCCACGAAGTGGGAGGAGGGAGAGGAGAATGTGCTGGTTGAGGAAGATGGTGTGAAATGGGAGCCAGATTTGTGATCTAGGGTTGAGTACAAAAGGTAGGTGGAGCTGGGCTGAGCAGGAAAGGAGGGGAGCACCAGCAGTGGGGAGCAGAGTCCTCCTTAGGGCTTGTTGTCCCATCACAGGAGTTTGTAGTGAATGGAAGGCAGAGGACTTCACAGATGCACAAGACCTGCAGGATGAAGATGCGAGAGTAGGAAGGTCCAGTTGAAGAGTTGTAAGGAATTCAGACACAACCTGGTGTTCACTTGAGACTCTTCTCCAGGTCAGGCTCACACCCATATGGAACACTGGTTCAATCATTTTTTCAATGATTTTAGCCTTCCAGGAAGGCTGACTGTGTATCAGAATTTAAGGTATTTGTCACAGCCTTTTGAAGAGTGTGAGAAGAGCACATAGCTAAGTTTGGACCATCAAAACCCAGAGAAAGAAAGGCACTCACAGTTCCTGGGTGTAGTTCAGAAAGAAGAGAAAGCCTCAGCGTATATGGTTCTGTTATACAAAGAGCAGAAGACATCAGTGGCTCTGAAAAAGTAAGGATCAGAACGCATTGTTCTTGTAAATGGACATGGTGAGTGGTTTAACCCCTTTGTACAACTACTTAAAGATAATTAAAAATATAAATTGAAAAGGCAAGGGACAAAGCCCAGTTAAATGATAAATGCAAGACAATTTTGGTAAACATCTCTAGGTAGTAATGGCCAGAGAGACTAAAACACACAGTTTTTCTTTATTTTTCTTGTGTAAGAATGAGAGAATAACAGGTTTACTATATCAGCCTTAACATTTTCTATGTTTTTTTCTTCTATTTCTATGGCAACTGAATATATATGGACTATGTTAAATTGATGGTTTAAATACTTTTTATTGGTTTAGTTAGAACAATATGAACTTGTTTTTATAATCAAATAAATTGTGTGTGAGAGACAGACAGATAGACAGACAGAGACAGAGAGACAAAGAGACAGAGATAGAGACGGTGTGAGATTGAAATCAGGGCCTGGACATTGTTCCTGACGTTTTGTTTTTGCTCAAGGATAGCACTCTGTCACTTGAGCCATGGCTTCATTTCTGGCTCTTTTGGGTAAAGTGGAGATGAGCATCTCACAGACTTTGCTGTCTGGGCTGGCTTTGAACCACAATACTCAGATCTCAACCTGAGGAGTAGCTAGGATTATAAGATTATAGGCATAAGCCACTGGGACTTGGAAAATTTTTTCTTTTTGCTAGTCCTGGGCCTTGAACTCAGGGCCTGGGCACAGTCCCTGAGCTCTTCAGCTCAAGGCTACTGCTTTACCACGGGAGCAATAGCACCACTTCCAAAAGAAAATATTTTTATGAAATCGATTTTTTCATTCTGGAGTCATGTAGTAATTGTGATATTTTTGCTATTTGCCCAAAATTAGAATTTTGCAATACTAGGCCCCTACAGTGTTTGTTTCTTTAATAAATCTAGCATGCAGAATTAGGAGCTTAAAACATTGGTACCTAAATGCTATATGAAATCTAAGTTTATATTATTTCAAAAATTCATATTGAAATATTACTTCTTAGGAAAATAGACTATATAAGTTAGGTTTTCCATTTCATCAACTTGATTGCTCACTCTTGTTTTAATTTTTGTTATTCTTCATTTTTTTCACTTAATTAGCCAATTATTATTTTACTGTAGATTTAATATTTGATCCTTTCTCATTTTTTGAAATTTTTTATCTTTTCAAAGCAGCCAGTTTTTAAAGTATTTTTCTTCCCTAAATCAAAATGTGTGCATTGTGATGGTTTCAGCTTAACCCAGTGAAATCAAGCCACACTGATTTTGAACTAATTAAGGAAATTATAGTGATGAGGACACACCTCAGTGATAGAGCACAGTACTTAGCTTGCCTGATGCCCTGGATTTGACCCCCAGCACCACATAAAAAAAAAGCAGACTTTTAAAAATATAACTTGGAGATGATGAATGCACCTGAAATGACTTACTATATTCTAGACTACTAATACTACTGTGGAGAGTTCTTTGGAAGCTTTTAACTTTATTGAAAAAGCAAGGGAGAAGGCAGGTTGACGGAAGGAAAGTTAGAGTGAGAGATTGCTGGGTGCCCATGATTCATGCATATGATTCTAACTATTCAGGAGGCTAAGTTCTGAAGGACTGAAGTTCAAAGCCTGCTCAGGCAGAGAAAGAAAATTGGAGATTCCATCTCCTAGACGTGTATCTCAAGTGGTAGAGTGCCAGCCCAGCAAACAAGCAGAGCAAGGGAGAGATGGTGTGTTTAGGTCCTGGTACTTGCAGAACACGGGTGGGGAATGAAGAAAAAGGGATGTGTTAAAGTAGAAAATGGCTGGGGCTGTAGCTCAGTGATATAGTATAAATGAGAATCTGCCCCCCCCACCAAACAGCAACAACAATGTACTAGATAATGTCTGTTTGCACCACAATGTGGGAAAGGTATACCTGGGATGCACAATAAGCTGTAGGAAGTTTGAACTTTATTTCCTTGCTAAGAAAAAGTATTTGATAGTATTTGATCAAGTTTGATGGATAAAAGGCTAGTGAAAACTGAAAAAAAAATATTGCATGAATGAAATGCAAGAGTGGAATTATGATTTGTTTTCTTTTTGTTAAAACAATAGTGATATCACAGTCATCAAATCCAGTGATTGCAGGCCAAGAGCTGTGGACCCTGGCTGATTTGAAATGGGGGAAAGTCCAAGTACATGCTGAGTATTATATACAGTATGTTTGCCAGTGAAGTGAAAATTGAAAATGAAAATAGAGGCATCCAGATCAATTCATAATATAAATGAATAACACAAGGAAACAACCAAAACCAAAAACATCAAGAAAAAAGAAAAATAGATTTCAGGTGTTGATGGAAGGGCCAGGGACATCCTTCTGAGGATGGAAAGATAAAAACAGTACGAGTTACGTATGGACAGTTTTGGAGGGAAGAGAACTTAGGGAGTTCAGTTAGATAGCTCTCGTCTTAGGTCTGTGAGAGGGGGCCAGGTTATTTATCATCTTCATGAGATAAAGGGCGGTTTGAGCAGAAACAAGGTTGTTACGAATTAGATGGATGAGTGACAGGAAACCAATGAAGGAAAGTGAATACAGTTCAGATGTTTCTCCAGAAGTGGATGGAGGAGAGGATGGGAGAAGAATGAGCAGTGAGCGCATGCTCTTGCTTTTTGTGCCAGTTCTGGGGCTTGAACTCAGGTGATGGATGTTGTCCTTTAACTTCTTCCTCTTCTTCCTCTTCTTCCTCTTCTTCTTCTTCTTCTTGTGGGTCATGGGGCTTGAACGGCCTGGGTGCTGCCCTTGAGCTCTTCAGCTGAAGGCTACCGCCCTACCCCTTGAGCCAGGCCCCATGTTCCATTTCCTAGAGATTATCTGGAGATAAAACTCTCAAGTCCTTTCCTGCCTGGGCTGGCTTCAAATCTGAATCCTTAGATCTCAGCTTCCTGAGTAGCTAAGATTACAGGCATGAACCACCATGCCCGGCCTGTCCTTTAACTTCTTTGGCTTAAAGCCAATGCTCTACTATTTGAGCCACAGCTCCACTTCCAGTGGATAATTGAAGATAATAAGAATCTCAGACTCCTATCTGGACTGGCAGTTAACTGAGATCCTTAGATCTCAGCTTCCTGAATTAATAAGCACTAGCCAGCAGTTCCTGCTAACTTTTCTTGACTTTTTAAAAAAAATGCAGGGTTTGCCAGGTGCTGGTGGCTCAAACCTGTAATCCTAGCTCCTTAGACACCAGTATCTGCTCCTCATCCCAGCCTTTACTGAAGGGCCTGCCCACCAGCCAGGGATCTTAAGTATTTTCACCTAAATGGGTCTTTCCCTTTAACTCATTTTGCCCTGTTAAAAGCATTTTCTTGCGCCACAGCTACCAGGATTTTGGCTTGAATAGCCTCCCCTCTGAATTTTCCTTTGTGAGCTAGGGAACCAAACATCAAAGGAGAAGGAGGAAAAAAAAGAAAAGAAAGAATCTTCATCCATATATTTCTTACCAGAAACTTCCAGCGTTCTCCCCGCGTATGCTCCTGGCACTTTTCTGTTGTCGGCTTCCCAGAGAATGCCAAGGGCCAAGAACCTCAAAGGTAAGGCACTTGGTTTAGTTCCTGATCTCTTTTTCCTGGTGAACTATTGAGTTCTCATTAGTAATTTTTCCCCCCACAAAGTCACTGTGTCCTTAGCCACATTCTTGGAGTTTGTCTCCACCTTTCTCCACATCTTTTCTTCTCCCTGAGCAATGGAAGTTCTTTAGGTTCTAACTCAATCAGTGTGCTGAAGTGTTTTGTCTGGTTCCTGGCTTAAGATAGCTAGCAGGCATTTATTGGGAGATGACTTAGAGGAAGACATTGGGCAAAGGCTATGGGCAGGACAGAGACAAACAAGAAGTCTCAGTGCAATGTGAGGTACAGCCTGGCAGAATGTGGTGAGCCAGCAAGACAGGGAGAACAGCTTTGTGTCAGATCGCTTCCAGCTGAGCTTGGGAGTGTGGGTTTAGAACTGAGATTGCGGCCTGAGGTTAGAGAGAAAGGGTCAGAGCTTTGGTGGAGAAAGCAGAGGTTTGGAGAGGTAGGAGGCTATGGGCTGGCTGAATTAGAGTGATGGCAGTGAGAACAGAGTTAATGATAGGATAGGCTTGCTTACGTGGCTCAGGAATCTGAATTTCCTTCAGTGAGCACTTTTCATAGCCTTTGCCACTGCCTGTGTTTGGTTTCCTGGCCGTGCTCGTTGATCCACCTATTTGCAGTTTAATTCATGTCTTCCAGTTTCATGTGCTAAGAAGAAAAGTCTGGGTTTTGGTCACTGTTATATCATTTTTGAATCCTGTACTTTCTTCTGTTAACAACCCAATGTACAAACCCATTCCAGTCTTTTTTTTTTTTTAAATCTGGGTCCTTTATTTTGCTTGTATGTTTGGAATTTCTTCTAGAACCCTCTATCCCAAACAGTTCTTTTGCTTTGATGCCTTTGAGATCTTAGGATGATAATTTTGACAGCTTTAACTTTTAATTAAAGGTAGATGCCAGTGGCTCATGCCCATAATCCTAGCTTCTCAGGAGTCTGAGATCTGAGGATTCAAGTTTGAAGCCAGCCTAGGCAGAAAAGTCTATGGGACTCATCTTCAACTAAACAGCAAACAAGTGGTGAAAGTACAGCTCAAGTGATAGAGCACTAGCCTTATGTGAAAAAGCTAAGCAAGAGTGTGTGAGGCCTGGAGTTATGTGCCACTACCAGCACATAAACACACACACACACACACACACACACACACACACACACACACACACACACACACACACTTCAGTTTGGTTTTATTTTTTTTTCACCTCTCTGTGGTTTTTTCTTTTCCTTTCCTTTTTTCTCATGTCACTATGTGGTTTGAACTCAGGGCTTCATGCTCTTATTTGGCTTTTTATTTGAGACTGGCACTCTACCATGTGAGTCACACACTTCTGGCATTTTGCTATCATTGGACACCATCAACTCTTCTGCCCAGGCTCTGCTTCATGGTTCATTTCTCATATTTCAGCTTCCTGAACAGCTGGGATTACAGGCATGAGCTACTACTGGTTCTTCATTTTCATGGCTTTCTTAAAAAAAAATGTTTCTGTGCTTACATGCAATGGGCAATAGATGGCATTGTAAATATTCTGGCTCAGATGAAAACACTATGAAACATAGCCCCATCTCATTCCACAAGAAGACTTTTGGCCTTCTAAACCACTGCAAAACCAAAGTTGAATGAGAAAAAAACAGAGACTCTTACTCTATATTAAGTTCAAACAGCTCAACCACAGAAATTCTGGAGACTTCTCTTGTGGAGCTTGATAGGTGCAGAATCAAATACTCACTTAGCTCAGCGGAATGAATGGTTAAGGGGAGGGCCTGAGGGAGTTTTTCTTCCCATGCTGGGTATATGGAAGTTTTCATTCTTCAATTAGACTCAAAACTCCACAGTGCTATGTTGTGTTACATCCAATAAAGAAGAAAAGGCAATGTAAATGTTTGATCAAAGGAAATAGTGAGGCAAATACAGCACATATCTAGGCAATGGGCATATATGCTGTGATTAAAAGCACTGAAGCTAAAATTTTATAGCAACTGAGATTTTATGCTTTACACATTGCACCTGCCTGTTTTATCCATTGAGCCTTTCGGAGACTAGATACCTTGGCTGCATCTAATGAGTGGAAAAAGATGGTCCCAGCAGGGGCTGACAGTGCAGAATTACTATCTGCCAGGCCCCACAGCCTAAATCTAAAGCTAAAAGCCAGAAACACTCCTTAATATGAGCAGCTGTGTTTCCAAGAGAAAGAGATCCAGAAGTTTTTCAGCTGGCATGCAGGTGTAAAGAAGAACAAATCTCAGCCATCACTCTCTTCTCCACTTTTGCCACTGTCTAATCAGATGCCTTTCATCTGAGCTGTTTCCTCTAAGTTCAATATACAGGTCATGTTCACCATGAAATTATTCGTGTAACTCCATGAAAAACCAGACCCTCTGGTGAGACATGAGGGTACTTAAGCGCATCTGTTGGAGACAGGTGTTAATAATGACCCAGTGTGTCTTCATGAGGATGTTGTCTCTTTCCCAGAGTATCTGGAATGGGATTGGCAGCCACAATTGCTTGGCTTTTTACAGGTGTAGCGACTGATGAGCAGGTGTTGGGTGATGATGCAGGCCCTTGGAAGGTGGTTATAAAATGCTTTGTGTGTATATGCTGATCCAGAAATAATAGTGCAGCCGTGAACAAGAAAGAACTGGCCAGTTTGTTGGGTTGTGAGACTCCTGCTGTAGGATGGAGTCCTCACTCGAGGTCATTCACTTTCTTCTAAATAAGGAACGGATTTGTCCCTTCTTCTTGGGAGCTTTGCTTTGTTTTCTTTTCTCCCTTCACTGGGGACTCTTTGGTCCCTTCCTGACATTCTATTGAGGGTATACAATGATGAGTTCTTGGTAATTCTTCTTTCCCAGAGCTCTTGGAGTACAGTGCAGAGATATGGCTTGCCCCATCTCCTTCCTCTACTATAATAATGTTGCTCTGTCAACTCAAGATAAGAAAGACCCAAACTAAAACCACCTCCATTGTTGCTTCTGCATTATTGGAGCTGAGATGTCACTTCCTTCAGAGATGATTTGGAATCTGCCCCCAGTGAGCTGGTCTCCTCCTTCTCCTCTTCTCTGTACTCATCTATAAGCAGCAGCTGCTCCTCAGTGCAGGGTGTCAGAAGCACAGGGATAAGGGGTGACTAACTCTTTGCCTTCCTCCCCTCCTGATACCTCACCTCCTAATCTGGAACAATAGAATGCCATAACTGACTGGGGGCCCAGGCATGATTCGCAGCATGACACTGATGCTCAGGGACATTTTCAAGGTCACACACCTCTATGGGTCAACTGTGCAATAAGATCAGTGCTGTCCCAATCTGGGAGGGGGGAAGGGCAGTCCTTATACATGTATGCTTATGTAAATTGCTCTCTTACTCCAGAAACTTCTAAGATGTTATTCAGGAAAACCTTACATTTCCTTCATGGCCCTGTCCAAATGTCACAAAGCTTTTACAGATCGACTCAGTCATCGCAGAATTAAAAATCCCCTGTAGCCTTTTGCAGAAACCACGCAAAGCTTTCGTAGTCACAGTCTTGCTGTCAATTAGGATGAATTCTGTCTGTGGCTTGTCCTCCCTAGTGGACTTTAAGAGTTTGATGATGGCAGCAAGGTTGGCCTTGTTAATTTTTGTTTGTCTCTTACTGCCTGGCACAGTGCTTACTGTTGGATGCCGCTCAATAAGGGTAATGAACAACTGAATGAGAGAATGAATGAAACAATAATGAACTCATTGGAAGGATGCCACTGTGCCCCTCTTGCAGTGGAGCTGCTGTGAACGTAGGCATGATGAATCTCTGGGGCCTGGGAGCCTTGTGAGTTATGGGGAAGTCTGTCTGTCTCTCTAGCTGAATGAGCAGTGATAACGTTACAGTGGCAACCTTGGAGTCGCTGGCTGTGATTTAGGGAGTACATTCATATGGACTTTTCATAAATAAATCAACTAAATTGCTACTGCTAGCCAGTCAGGCAGGACACTCCCTCCCCAGAGCAGTCTGTGGTATTTACCAGGCCAGGATGCAGATGGCTGCATAAGTATGGGCTGCATGGAGGCCTTGAATCACTCCTTCCCTCCTGGAGAAGAGGAGAGACCGACTCATCCTGTCATTGCTGTGGTCTCAGTAACCTGGGACAGGTGGTCCAGCCTGCAGGCGATTCATTCATTCATTTATTCATTCACTGTTACTGGCTTCTTCATTCATTCTTCTTACATGGGATTTAGGAGCACTGGTGCACAAAACCCATGGGGAGATCTGCTAATAGGAAACTTTCTCACTGGATGCTGAGCCGTTGCAGAGAATAAGTGGGTTTGGGAAATGATGAAGTAGCTCCATGCCTCTTTCCTCTGCACTGAACTAGTTTTGCTTCTTTATTTTCATCCCATAGGTCAGGATCTCTGGATTTATAAGGTAGCAATTCATTGTGTTGAAATGCTGATTTATGTTCCTGAGTGAATAAGAGATGACAGGGGAAGATTTTCCCAACTTTCTTTCTTTCCTTACAATTTATAGAACAATAAATAATTTTGTAGTTACTAGGTGCATATGGATTTGCCTCAGGCAGAGTCTGAGGACAGAGTTGGGGATGAGGCAGACAGGTTGGAATGCATCCCAGCTTGTGAGATTCTCTGGTGCTGAACTCAGGGGTTTGGACATTGGCAAGCAATACCTTTGCTTATAATGTCCAAACCAAAGACCAGCCCTTTGAGGACAGATGTGGGAGATGTCTCTCACATAAATACTACCACAACGAATAACTACCTGAGTGCAATGCCATACCACTAAGGAATGATTCCTTAACTAGAATCCCTGGATTACTCCCAGAGATCCCCTCTCTAATCTCCAGGGCTCACACATGGGGCATAACAGAGATCATCTTTCTACTCTCCAGTGACTGGTGCCCCGTGAGGCACAGATGGACAGCCTCAGGTTTTCTTTTAAGTTAACAAGGGCACAGGTTTGAGATGGCTATAGGTTTACCCTGGACAAGAGCCAAGAATTGCCTTTTGTTCAGAATTCTGTTCCATGGGGTGGGCAGGGAGAAGGGGGAGGCAAAGACAAGGAGCATTCTTCCCAACAATAAGTGGCCAGTCTCCAGCCATTAAACACACCATTTAGTATTATTTCCATAAACAACTACTAAGTGGGACTCTTGATTATTGGTGGATGGACCATTGATGAATACTTTTAAACATTCTCTGATTCTCTCCAACCACCATATTCTTGGGTTGTGCCACTTTTGTTTTGTTTTGAGCTGTGTTTTTGTTCTAAACTTTTAATCCGGGAGTGTATGGGTTGCTTTAATCAGTTGCTATAACAATACTTCTTTATAAATTCCATTTTCATGGGATAATAGAAAGCTAATGGCATGTGATAATTTGGACATGTTGTAAGACCTTCAGACTTAAATTGGAATTTTGCAGGCCCCCACACACTAGTGAGAAGGAGATGAAGGTGCAGAGTTCTACTTTTCAGGCATGAATCCCATGAATATGGAATAAAAGACAATGGAAGATTGGCCTAATCTTCCCAGTCAGTTTCTCCATCCCCCCCTCCTGGCCACAAGCCCCTTACAAACCCTGCTCACAGGAAGTAGAAAAGTTCTTGACAGAGGCTTACAGACTGCAATCTTGCAGCTCTTCTCAGGAATTTCAGGGGCAGGTTGCACGGGAAGAAGCCTGATGATCCAGCGATCTCCCAATGGTGCCGCTAGCTGTGCTGCAAGCTTTTTGGGGAGACACTTCATATTCCTAGGGCAACATATTACTTCTACCAAACAAGTTTTTCTGTGGTTCCTCCTGGATTTGTCTCAGGGCAGAAGGACATGTAGCGAGGGAATGCTGAAGGCTTGAGGTGTGAAGAGATTTTCAGAGTTCAGATATTTTTTTTTCAGGTTCTGGGTGCTAATTACTACTTAAACATTTAAATTTTAAAGATTAAGGGCTGGGCTTGATAACACATAAAAAAAACCCTATACTGCCAACTATACAGGAGGCAGAGAAAGGAGGATCATGGTCCAAGGCCATCCCAGACAAAGTTAGCGCAAGACTTTTTTTTTGGAAAATGAACTAAAAGCAAAAATGACTAGGAGTATGGCTTCAGTGATTGAGCATCTGTTTAATAAGCATGAGGATCTGGGTTTAAAAGCTAGTACTACCCAAAAGTCGATAAATGAATGACTACGTAACTATTAATGATTGTCTTTAAGAGCTCTTGCTGAATGAACAACAGAACTGAGCAGAGAAAACACTTGGGTTGGGGAACCTGACATCCCTGTGCTTAGATCCTAACTAAGTACATATTAGCTGCATTGTCCCTTAACAGAAGGAATTAGATCAGCCCAACTTCACAGATTAGAACTGGACACACCGAATAAATCATAGCTACTGCTTACCCAATGAGTAATGATCAAACCCGAACGATATGTAAAGAATAACAAATCATCCGGTGAGCTTTACTGCAAGTCTTACGCTTCAGTCATGGCCATAGGAATTGGCCTGATCACTCAGTCACTCAGTTACTCACTCACTGATTACTTATCAAGTTCTTACTGTGTGGGAGCACTATTTATTTTGGAGCTAGAGGAAGCCAGACAGGAAAGTGACATGGCTAGCCACATGCATCAGAATGACTCCTCCAGTCTGCTGGTGAAGAATAGCTTCAGGCCTGGTGAGGTGGAAGGAGGAAGAGTGTCTGCAACAAAGGGCTTAGGCTGGCGTAGAGGCAGTGGAACTATGAGGGGATGCAGTGTCATTCGGGGGATTGAACAAAGAGGACGCGATGGCTTGCATAGGGGTGGTGTCAGAGAAAGGCAGGCACAGATGGGTTTGTGTCCCAAGTAATGAGGTGAGTGAGGTTGCTGCTTCTGGCTGGAGGAAGCTGGGATGGGGGTGGGAGAGGAGTTCTAGTCATCATGGTTTTGGTGTGATCCTTTTGAGATGCCTAATGGATATCAATATGGCGCTCACAGTAGAGCTGCAGATGTCTGTGTAAAAGTCCCTATAGGCGGTACTTAGAGCCAGGAGAACAGATGAGATGGGAGGGGAGCGTGGAGACTGAGAGTGGGAGATAAGGAGGGGAAGAGGGAGGAAGAGAGAGATGGAGGGAGAATGAATGAATGAATGAATGAATGCTTGGGGTTGAGGTGCATGAGGCTTCTGTATTCACAGGATGGGAGAGAAGCTGACCCACTTAATTAAGGAGACAGAGGAGAATGGTCAGGGGCAGACAGAAGATAGAGACAATCAGGGATCATGGAATTTAGGGGAGGAGAGATTAGGACAGGAAGGCACCCTGACCTTGGCAGCCTGGGGGCATTGTGGTTTGGTAAGGGAAGGGTGAGAGTCTGAAAGGAGCAGGCGTAGAGTGGGAGGTGAGATATGGAACACGCACTCAGGAGTGCATTTCAGCAGGAATGGGGTGCCGCAGCAAGGGGGGTGGGAGTGTGGGTGTTGGACTTCTTCAAATGAGGGAAAACAACCCAGAGCATGTTTCTAGGTGAGGACGGAGAGGAGGAAGCCAGGTGATGCTGGAGGCCAGGCTGTGACTCGGGTATGACGTCCTAGGAGACGCAAGGGGTTCTGTGCAGCCCACAGATATAGTGCTGAGTCTGAGAGACTGTTCTAGAACAAGCCTGAGCAGGAATAATATTGGTTCACAGAGATTTGGGACATGAGGGAGAAAGTGAAATCTATGGAGTCTGGCAGAATTTCGGGAAGACCACACACATGCATGTGTGCAGGCACAGGCACTCCTCCCGCCCCCATACCATGATATGGTATGGAAAGGCACAGTACCTGGCACATAGCAAGTACCTTCAAGTAAAAATTTCCCTTACATAAAAAATATAATTCTGAAGTGGGGACCAGCCACCCCTTAGTATCATAGTATTTCCTGGAGCTGTGCTGCCTCCAGGCTTGGGGCACTGAAAGGGGAGATGGAGATGTGTACAGACAGAATGGAACAGGAGGAAGCTGGTTTGAGAGCAAGCAAAGAAAGAAGACAGGAAGCAAAAAGGAAAAAAAAACAACAGCGGGTGGGGGGTTGGGGAGAGGGAGGAGGCCAGCATTGGCAGAACAAGGGCCTCTAGACCTTAATTGCTGGACTTCAGTAACTATTCTCTCTCTCTCTCCCTCCCTCTCTCTCTCTCCCTCCCTCCCCCCCCTCTCTCTCCCCCCCCCTCTCTCTCTCTCCCTCCCTCTCTCTCTCTCCCTCCCTCCCCCCCCCCCTCTCTCTCTCTCGGTCAGTACTGGGGCTTGAACTTGGGGCTTAGGCACTGTCCCTTAGTCTTTTCATTCAAGGCTGGTGCTCTACCACTTGAATCACAGCTCTTCTTCCAGCTGTTTTTGTTGTTGTTGTGTTGCTGGTTGATTGGAGACAAGAGTCCAATGGCTTTGAACCAGGATCCTCAGATCTCAGTGTCCTGAGGAGCCTGGACTACAGGTATGAGCCTCTGTACTTTGCTCTTATTGTAGGACAGTGGCTCTGCTGTCCCTTGTGGGAGAGGAAGTGCAACTGACTGGAGCCAGCTGTAATTAGCACTCACTGGTGGCCTTTGAGGTGTGCCAGGTGAAGGAATACTAGAGGGGTGATGGTGGTGGTGGTGGGTGGCTGGCACTGCTCAGCTACAGGAATACAGAGTGGGCCTGCAGGATGGTCACCTTGACATGGCCCCGGAGCTGCTGGTGTTAGAATGAAGCATTCAGAATCCTTTATGATTTCTTATCTGTCTGGGTCAACATCCTTCATGGCGGTTCTGGGCAGCTCCCAGGACAGCCTCAGTGTGGGAGTGGCGCTGCCTTGGAAGGCAGGGGAGACTGGCCTTGGCTGTCCCTGAAGGCATGTTTTCTCAAAGACTCGTCTCCTTGGAGAGTCTTTCTTCTTCTTTTTATCTTTTTTCCATATATTTTTATTGTAATTAATAGAAGGGTTACATTATATTCACCAGATAGAAGGTGCATTACTTCACAAATATTGATGATACCCTTTCTCATGTCTTGGTCTCCATTTCCCTCCATCGACCTCCTCCCTTATTTTAAAAAAGAATATTTTTGTTATCTTTAAGTAATTGTACAAAGGAGTTGCCACTCATCAAAACACTTTATGAATACAGTCCATCCCTTTCAACCCTCTTACTCATCTCTCCCCTCCCTACTCCTTCCTTTACTTTTTTTTTTTTGTGCTCTTGGGTCTTGAACTCTGGGTCTGGCACTGTCCCTGAGCTCCTTTTGCTCAATGCTAGCAGTCTACCACTTGAGACACAGCACTGCTCCCAGCATATGTCTGTGATTAATTGGAGATAAGAATCTTACAGACTTTCCTGACCCGGCTGGCTTCAAACTGCAGCCCTCAGATCTCAGCCCCCTGAATAGCTAGGATTACAAGTGTGAGTCACCAGTGTCCAGAACCTTACTTACCTTCTTTTAGGTTATGCATTGACTTTTCCTTGCCTTTCCACAATGCATCTTTTTCTGTGTCATCACTTCAACATCTTCACCTCCTTTCAGCCTACCTCTTCCCTTTTATTTCTCAGTTCTGTGAAGTCTTGCCTGCATCCCTCTCTCCTCCCCCTTTTATGCTTCTATTGGAATAAGGCAAGAATTTATAGAATATACAGAAGCCACTCTTTGCGGGTTTGAATCTTGGAATCTTTATTAAAGGCCAGTGACTGCATAGTGGACTTGCATATCAAAGGCCAACAGCCAGTAAACACACTCAGCACAGGCAGAGACAGAGACAGCAGATATAATACCGATAAGCCAATTCAGCTTTGATGGAGAGCTGAATTGAAATGCATGGTGACTGGAGATCAGCCAGGAGACAGGAGACAGGACCAGAACATGGAGACATGTGGCATGGTGGCCTGGCACCTAAGCGGGTTCAAACTTAGATAGACTCAGGGCAGGGGACAGGGGCACAGGAAGCCCCCAGTCCCAGGTACTGGACTGACTGGCCTAGGAACATATCAGTCAAGTGCCCACCCCTGTCTCCAGGGATGCAGTCACCACTCATTACCTGGAGGAGTAGGGGGCTTCACTTGCCCTCACCAGGAGGACAAGAGCCAGATCCTAATCTCCCAGTATAAAGCTTTGTTTTCACATAGGCAGAGCCCTCCCAGCTCACCTCCAGGCTAGGCATATGCATTTAATCTATTTCTCACCATTCCAGCACTGACTGGAGAATTCCCTCCCCACAACAAGAGACCAGGATGATTGAGAAGCCACCAGCTCTCAGGACCTGGGCAGGTGCTGGTGTGGTTGTGACTCAGTTTCCTTCCTTTGGCTCAGCTACCTTACTTCACTACCTTTCTTATTGATTGATTTAATTTCACTACCTTTCTCCCCTTGTCTTCACCCTGCCCTCTTGCAAGTACCTACTACTGCTACTTTATGTTGTTGAACTTAGGCTTAGTCTTTTTAAAAGAATTATACCATTTGCACTCTCCATGGAGCCTGTTACACTTGAGTTAATTAACGTGTAACCCCTTGCTTTCCTCCCAATGTGTTTACTTGTAGATTAACAGGCACATTCTAGCTACCACAAACAAGGGAAACTTGGAGAGTCTTTCTGCAGCCTGTCCCTCATGCAGGCTGTCTTGGGGATGAGACTTATTTCCTAGGTGGTGACATTTTACTTTTTAAAATCATTGCAGTGAAGCAGGCAAACTCTTTTTAGAGTTTTTCTTCTCTCTCTCTCTCTCTCTCTCTCTCTCTCTCTCTCTCTCTCTCTCTCTGTGTGTGTGTGTGTGTGTGTGTGTGTGTGTGTGTGTGTGTGTGTGTGTAAGACAGAGAGAGTGAGTGACAGAGTGTGAAAGGGAAAGGTACAGCAGTCTTCATTGTTGAGCTTCAAGCACTACACAGTAGCATTGAACACAAACATTTGCCCACACCTCCCCCTGTACAATCTGGTTCCATGTTGGCATCTGGTGGCCTCTGTTTCTTTTTCTTTTCTTGTATCTTTGTCTCTAACAAGTGGTCATAGGCAGAATCCTGTCTTCCCACAGAGGCTGGCCAGCCTCTGAAGGTGGACTATGTATTCCTGAAAGTTCTTTCCAATTTGGACCCCAAGGTGAATTTCATTGCCACATTTTATCTCTAATCTTGGCTTTCTTTCCTTCTTTCTTTTCTTTCTTTCTTTCTTTCCTTCTTTCTTTCTTTCCTTCTTTCTTTTCTTTCTTTCTTTCTTTCTTTCTTTCTTTCTTTCTTTCTTTCTTTCTTTCTTTCTTTCTTTCTTTCTTTCTTTCTTTCTTTCTGGACATCCCAGAATCAGCTGATTTTCGTGCTCCTCCAAAGTCTTATTTCCTATTTTCTCTTTCCAGGCTAGCCTCCCTTTTGGAATTCTCATTCGTTTCATCTCCTGTTTGGTTGTTGCTCTCTGTGCCATGGTGGGGGTGGATCACGAGTAAAATGGAACTCTCACAATGCTAGGACCAGCCATGTTTTGTTTAAAGAAGCATTAGCCAGGAATATAACATAGCAGTTAATTAGAGAGGATGTAAGAAGAGGCAGATTAGAGAGAGAGTTTCTAGTGCCTATTCAAGGCTCATCCCGGCACAACTCTGAATGTGCCCTGTGTGTTATGTCTGACCTTACAACAGCCTTGTGTTGAGGGCATCCGTAGCTTGTTGATGATCAAGGAAACTGGCAACCTCACAAGGCTGTCGAAGGTAGCTGCCAGCTTCACTTACATGGAAGTGCAGGCTCAGGATTCCTGTCTGATAAGACCAGTGCCACGTCCAAGGCTCGTGTGCGTGCACCAAGAACAAGGCTTTGAACCACCTGCTGTCTTACTTTCCTGGCAGGCCACAGGCATCAAGGAGGCTGGAGGTAGGAGGATCCTCAGCAGAGCAGGTCTGGGCCCTGGAGGACATGCTCTGATGCTCCTAGCAGGAAGCTCCATGTACTAGACAGGTTGACCTAGCTCCAATTTTCTGTGGTCTGTAGCCTAAGCAATTTCGTTTCTCATTCTTGACTTTCGGCTGCTCTGAACACAGCTTTCTCTCCCCACTGTGAGTCAAGGTAGATTTCAAAGGCAAGGTCACCCAGTGTGCTTCCAGAAATATGTTTGTTCTACGAAGAATCACCTTTGAGAGTCATCCCAAGAGTTATTAGATTGAACTCTGCCACTGGAGAGGTACACGGAGGTTTTCTTTAGTATGTGGCAGCCTTGTTCAGACTGCCTGGGGAGATGCGCTGTCCTGGGTGTGCCTGCTTGTGATATAATCCCTTTGTGCAGGGGTCGCACTGTGAGGGGCACAGGCAGGCTGTGACCCCTTCCTCTTGTCCCCTTCTCCATAGAATGATCAGCCAGTCATCTTCAGAGAGCCACCGGGAACTCTCCCAGCTCCAACAGACTCTCCAGGACTACGTGGGTCTCTATACTTCAGTCTAATGGTAGCTTTCTGATTGTGAATTTCATTACTGGGTGTGCACATCTGATTATTTGATTCTGGACGGTGCCACTGTCCATGCTGGGGTGATACATAGGTTTAATTAATGTATCATAGCTGGGTACCAGTGGCTCACGCTTGTATTCCTAGCTAATCAGGAGGCTGAAATCTGAGATTTGTGGTTTAAAGCCAGCCCACGCATTAAAGTCCGAGAGATTCTTATCTCCATTTACCCACCAGAAAAGTGGAAGTGGCACTTAGACTCAAGTGGTAGAGAAGAGTTCAAGCCCCATGACCGACCAAAAAAATACATTATTATTTTTTCCCCAGTTGGTTGTGGGACTTGAACTCCGGGCCTGGGTTCTGTCTCTAAGCTCCTTAAAAAAATTTTTTTTTCACAAAATTTTTTTTACTATAATTAATAAAAGGGTTACATGATATTTGCCTTATAGAAGGTGCATTAATTCACATACATTGATACCCTTTCACATGTCTTGGTACCCTTTACTCTCCCCCCCACTGCCCCCCCGTCTTGGTTTTCCCCCCTTCCCTATCAAATTTCAAATAATCAAATACAAATAAATTCAACATATCAGATAACAAAGTGAGGTACTGTAACCATATGAGATACCCAAGGGACAGCAAAGGAGATGAGAGATAACATAGTACATTAAGGACAACAATCATTCGTTATATGGCTTTTGTTTCAATATCCTGGAGGTCCTTTCAATTAGCTTCATACTATATGGCCTTATGTATCAAGGTTTTGCTCTATTGAAGATCTCTGCTAGTAGAGCCCAAGGTTTCTACTGGTTATGACAAATGAGGGAAACCACTGGGTTCTGCCTCTAAGCTCCTTTTTAAAAATTTTAATATTTTTTTTTTGCCAGTCCTGGGGCTTGAACTCAGGGTCTGAGTACAGTCCTAGGGCTTTCTCAAGGCCTAATGCTCTACCACTTGAGCCACAAAACCACTTTGGGCTTTTTTCTATGTGGATGGTACTGAGGAATGGAACCCAGGTCTTCATGCATGGTAGGCAAACACTCTACCAGTAGGCTAAACTCCTCATTCCTGAGCTCTTTTGCTCAAGGCTAGTGCTCTATCACTTGAGCCACAGCAGCACTTCCAGTTTCCTGGTAGTTAATCGGACTTTTGTGCCTGGGCTGGCTTTGAACCGTGATCCTCAGATCTCAGCCTCCTGAGTGGCCAGGATTACAGGTGTGAGCCATCAGGGCCTTTATATCTTTTATTGTTCCATGAACATTTTAAAAATGATATTATTGATGTGGTCTGTCTATCATTAATAAAGATGCACTTAACAATATTGCATATATATTATAGATGTACTTATAAATGTATTTATAAGATAAAGACCAGTAAATAGAGTTGTTCAATCAAAACACCTGTGTCTTTTAGATTGCCCAAGTGTGGTTCTGTTACATTACATTCATCTAGCCGGGCTTGAGAACACTCAGTTTCCATATCATTTTCATTATTAGGTTTTAGCATTTTTTTTTTTTGCCAGTCTTGAACTCAGGGATTGGTCACTGTCCTTGAGCTTTCTCCAGGCTAAAGCACTATGCCTTGAGCCACAGAATCACTTCCTGCTTTTTCTGTGTATGTAGTACCAATGAATTGAACCCAGGGCTTCATGCATGCTAGGCAAGCACTCTACCACTACTCCACATTCCCAGCCCCAGTATTTTTTTTCTTTAAACTGCCCTTTGGATATGGAAAAAAAATCGTATTTTTCTGATTTGCATTCATGCATTAATAAGATAGAGTATGGTTTCAACATTTGTATTTCTCTTCTAAAAATTCTTCCAACCCTTTGTTCAATTTTATGTTGCTCAACATTTTATTTGAGCGGATTATTCTTTGTTCAGTGTATGTTGCAAGTATTTTGGGGGGTTTGGAGTTTTTTTTCCCCCTTCATGTTGCTTTTGACTTTTGGATTTGGTCACATTAATTTTCTTTTTAAAAACATTTAGTTCAATTCATTGCCCTTTTCTTTTGTGGTTTCTCTATTGAGTGGACTTTCAAGATGGGTAGATTAGGGAAATGTACAAAAACATTTAATGGGGACCTCATCTCTGTGTTCCATAAATCTGCCAAGGTATCCTAGTGGACAAAATGTAGACATAAAATTGGGTGATGATATCCATCAAAGTCCTCTGCAGCCTGCCTGGTGACTGAGTGTGCCGAGCGCTGATGAATGGAGCCTCGTCAGCCTCGAGTTCTTGGCCTTCGTGAAGACGGAAGATCTGATTTTCAGATTTTCAGATGGCAGAGGGTCAAGGTAGAAGGCTTAATTCCCTGAATGATAGAATCAAGATTCAAGATCTCAACCAGCCAGAACACTGGGGTTGAAACTCACATTAAATTTAAAAGCAATAAATCAAAAGTTTATATATTCCCCTCCCAAAGAGTTACAGTATACAGAACAGCTAGGAAAACCTGTGCTGCAGATAGTCTTATAAATAATAATCACAACAACCTGTGAATACTTTATCTTATAAATAATAATCACAACAACCTATGAATACTTCATCACGTTATTGCTAATGTTTATTAATAGTGAAGAAGACAAAGTGGACATAGATATATTGTGGGATACTCAACAATACTTAAGTCATTTCTTGCGGGTGGTATTAGGGATTGAACAAAGGGTCTGTCTTCTGCTACTGAAGCCATGTCCCTGGACCTTTTTTATTTTTATTTTTTTTAACTTTGTTTTTCAGATAGGTATTCAACCTATTGTATGCTTAAAGGGATTTACAAAAAGTACAACAAAGTCCTGTGTGCTTTTTCTAGATTTTCCCCAGTACTAGCATTCTCTATGACTACAGTGCAAGATTAAAACCAGAAAATTGGTATCTGTGTACTCTGTAGCCTGTTGAGCAATGATGGTCATCGTTTTTGCATTTTCTCATTTGTTGCATGCAGTTGATCACATGCATGTACTTGGTGTTCTTTTTTAAAATTTGTAAGTAGATTAAGTAAGAATAGACTTATCTGCAGAAAAGGATACTAGTCCATGAATTTTGATTCAGAAAAAAATCGAGCCTAGAATTTCATGTATGTAGTGACCTACAGATAAAAGTGTGGATACAAGGTCAACTTGCACAAAGTCTTGTTCTTGTCCTTTGATCATACTCTATGCATTGGTTTGTTTGGTTATGTGTAAGCTGTACATTGAGAAATTATGGAATTGAAGGAAAGGGGGCTTTATTAATTTTTTTTGCCAGTTGTGAGGCTTGAACTCAGGATCTGAACCTTGTCTTTGGACTTTTCTCAAGGCAAGAGCTCTACCACTTGAGCCATAGCACCGTTTCCAGCTTTATTCTATGTATGTGGTACTGAGGATTCGAACACAGGTCATTGTGCTGCTAGGCAAGCACTTTAACCACTAGGCCAAACTTCCGGCCCAAGCTTTATTAATTTTTAAGGGTTCTTTTGAGGGCCTGTCCATGGAACCAAGGGGTTAGGCTTATGAGCATCATTCCATTGGCCATTAAGCACGTTTGGAAAAGTGACAGAAAGCAGACTTTGATTCAAGGCAACTTTATGCAACAAAATGGGGGTGGATTTGGCTGCCAAGAAAGCAATAGCATAAATTATCTAAAGAGAAGCTGAGGGAAATTTCACATTAATTAAAGTGTAGGTTAGGAGATTGCCAAAGCTTTTCCCAACTCAAAGACTGTAAATTCATCTGTATCGATGAATCTCATGATGGATCTGGAGTAGTAGAAAGGAGGGGCTTTTTACTCAATCCATGATTGGGGAGGAAAGAGAAGGATGGAAGAGAGTGAGATTGGAAGGAGGGAAAGAAAAGAGCATAATCTTGGCAGACATAATGAAACAACCAAAAAGAGTTTGATGCTTTTAACATTTTCTCTTCAGAATCTTTCCCATTAACTTTGTGAAGGACCACGGCTGTATTCATCTCTGGTGCCATTTTGTTCTTTCTGATTCTGTCTTCATCTTTCCTTCCTGCTTTTCTAAGTTAACGGGGCATATTTTCCATAAAGGATGCTGTAGCTACTCAACTTCTGATACGGTTGGCTTCTTTTGATCTACCTTGAACAGCGTTAGGTTATTTGGTAGTAGTGAGTTTGTTTGTATGTCTGTGGGACCTGAGTTTGCTGATGGTCATTTTCTAAGGAAAGAGGTTATAGACAGGTAGCTGCTGCCATTCTCTGAGGGCTTAAAATCAGTTTGGATTCCATTCAATTAAACATAGTAGGACTCCAAACACAAGGATGTTTTTTTTAAAGATCTTTGTTTTTATTGTGTAATAGGAAGCCGAGAACAAGAGAGTGATTGACAATTATGGTTCAGTGGCTCACTGGGGTTGAGTCTTGCATTTCTTTATTCTTGCCTCATGGTCACAGAAAAGCTGCTGTAGTTCCAGTCACCATGTCAATATTTAAGGAAGGAAGATGGAAAGAGAAAAGGTTGACATCAGTTTTTGGCAGGAAATTCAAATGCCTTTTCCAGAGCCTTCCTTAAAGAAAAAAATAAATTCCATTCATGACAGAGTCCTTAGCCAGTATTTCGTTCTCTCAACAATTAATAAAATATTTGAAACAATCTAATAGTACAAGAGGAACAAAGACAGGGAAACAGAATGTAACTTGTAAATGGCTCAAGGACATTAATCTGTAAAGGATAGATTGTAGCTCTCTCTCTCTCTGTCTCTCTGTCTCTGTCTCACTGTCTCTGTCTCTCTCTCTCACTCTCTCTCTCTGTGGCACTGGAATTAGAACTCAGGGCCTGGTGCTCTACTGCTGAGACACATTTCTAGCTGGACTGTGAGTCCTAGTGATTTAACTCAACCTTTATTAATAGGTTCACATTGTATACTTACATACATTTGGGATGAAGAGAAAAGAGGTAGAGATAAGGGTTTGATAATGCCATGGAGTGGAAATTATTTTCCTGTAGGGTATGCAATCAGGCCTTCAAAACTCCCCTTGTGGGTCTTGCTGCAGCCATTTGCTGGGGGGAAAAATCAATTTATGAGGGATTTCTTCACTGTCTGTTTCTCTGGTAAGCATGGGGGCATTCTGAGCTATTGCATTCTGTGATCAAAGACGATTTGAGAAGATCCTCCATCTGCATGTGAGAGCTGCCTTTCAGTAATTGAGACCAGAGCTTGACTCCTGTGTCCACAATGCTACTAAATTAAGTTAGAGATTTCATGGAAGGAACAATGAAACCCAAATTTTATTACTATGCTATTTACTTAATATGTATGAGCATGCAGATCTTTTAAGAGGTAATATAAAACAGGCTTTGCTCCAAATGTTGGCTTGAGGAAAATGTATTTAGAAACACAGTTGGACTGTTTTAGCCTGAGCATCTGCCCAGGGAGGTTTGAATTCACCCCTTTTAATCTATAGAAACAAAGGAACAGAAGAGTTACTGAACTTTCCTGAAGTTTTCCTAATAGAACTGGTGTTCAAAATGTGTGCCGTGTAATCTGACATCCATGCCTCTTCCTTAGCAGGGTACTTAAGTGACTGACCAGATGTGTAAGACAAGAAGCACCCGGGCTAGGCATAGGAATGAGGTATAGGTGGAAGGAAATCTTTCTTCAGTTAGGGAGAGAGGAGGAGGGTAAGGAGGAAAAGGAGGAGGAGGAGAGAGGAAAAGAGGTCTTCACAGGTCATCCTCACAGATTTTTAATGTCTATAAGCTATTTGTACATTGTCTTTATGGTTTGGTATTGGTGTCTCAGACTTTCCTGAGTGAAGACCTAGGAGTCTAATCATGATTGTAAGGGTCATTGCTGTCATGGAGGGCTCTGCTTCCTGATCCAAAGAGGTCACTGATTGTGGGTATTTGTCCTCTGGTTCTGGCCTTGCGCCCTCTGGCCCTGGCTCACCCTCTCTCCACAGTCAGCCATCATTGAACTCTTGCAGTGAGCCCAGCATAGCCCCAGCCCCCCACCGCACCCCATCTGAGAAGAGATGGAATGCTTTGACTTCCTTTTTAAAATCGATGCACTGTTCATACTTTTGAGCAGTCTCTAGGAAGAAGTTACTAATAATATCTTCACAATGAAAGTGAGGAGCACAAGTCACAAAGAAGTGTGTTGAGAAGAGGTCACTAAATGGAAACTAAGTGGTTGTCCACAAGAGAGAGGATTGTTTAAATCTGATACTTTCAAATGCGGAAAGTTCAGAGTCGTTATACAATACATCTGCATGCAAATGCATGCCATTTAGAAAGTTTATCGATGCTGGCACATTTGTAAAGTCTAAAATTGCTATGGTAATATTCCGAGAGTCTCTTTGATATAGAAGGGAAGAAAACAGAGCTGCAAATTATCCAGTAAGGGATGCCAATTTCTACATTGTTTCTTTTTCCTTCCTTCTTTCCTTCCTTCCTTCCTTCCTTCCTTCCTCCCTCCCTCCCTCCCTCCCTCCCTCCCTCCCTCCCTTCCTCCCTTCCTTCCTCCCTTCCTTCCTCCCTTCCTTCCTCCCTTCCTTCCTCCCTTCCTTCCTTCCCCTCCTCCCCTCGTTCCCTCCCTCTCTCTTTATTGAGCAGCACAACCTCTGATGTTTGGAGGGGGAGGAGTAGATGTGTATGTACTTATTTATTTGGAGCCAGTCCTGGGTCTTAAACTAAGGGCTTGGGTATTGTCCCTTAGTTTTGTCACTCAAGACTAACACTTGAACCATAGCTCTACTTCTGCCTTTTGGGTCTTTTTGGTGGCTAATTAAAGCTAAGAATCTCATGAACTTTCCTGCCTGGGTTGGCTGCAGGCTGTGAACCTCAGATTGCATCTTCCTGAGTAGTTAGCATTGTAGATGTTTCTAGCACCTGGCACAAACTCTTATGTTAGTATGAACAAATAAAAAATTATAAAAATAAAGTGGAATAATGAATATGCTAATGTTTGCTATGCTATTCTCTACATCCATTACATGATTGGTATATTTTATATTAAAGTCAATATTACAATTGTATTTATCCTGCCTGCATCAACATGACATCACCTTTACTAACCTTAAAAACTGAATTATATAATTACTCAAATAGCTCTTAAGTTTTAGTAGGATTTATCATTTCATTTCTTAGAAAACTCTGTTAAATAAATATGAATGTTGCTGATCTTGCTTGCTAACATGAAACGATTAGAAGATTGAGAACGAGCCCTTTCTCATTGATTGACTGTGCTAGGCAGGTGCTCTACCACTTGTTTTTGATAAAAGCTTGCTAACGTTGTCTAGGCTGGCCTCAAACTTGTGATCCTCCTACTTCCCCCTTCCTTCCCCACCACATGTAGCTAGGATTCCCAGCATATACTACCTCTCTTGGTTCAAGACTGAGCATTTTCAAAAGGGCTCTATGGGAATGATTTCAAAACAGATGGCAAAGTATAAAAAGCCAGGTACATCAAGCAGAAGAAGTTCTGGCCACAGTGAGCTCGGCTGGCACGATTCACGTTCTTCATGTATTTCTGTCCTGACACTGCTCCAACACCTGGCCGTGGAGGGTACCTGGATTTCCCTCCTGCCGTGCCTGGGGCTCTAGTGCTGAGACTAACTGGTGCCAAAGCAAGTAGGTGAGCGTTTATTTCATATCACATGCAAGTGTTTTGCTTTTTTTTTTTTTGCCATATTTGAATTTCAGCTCAGGGCTTCACACTTGGTAAGCAGGCATTGCTTTGGTGATTTTTGAGATAGGTTCTCATTTTATTGCCTAGGCTGGCCTGGACAGCAATCGTTGAATTTACACTTTCCACTGTATTTGGGAAGACATGCATGTAACACCGAACCTAGGTTTTTTTTTTTTTTATCCTTCATGCTAGGCAAGCATTTTACCACTAAGCCACATTCTCATCCCTCAGAGCAATATTTTTTTTTTTTGTGTGTGTGTGTGTGTGTGTGTGTGTGTGTGTGTGTGTGTGAGTCCTGGGACTTGAACTCAGGGTCTTGGCATTGTCCTTGAGTTTTCTCAAGGCTAGCACTCTACCACTTGAGCCACAGCACCACTTCCAGCTTTTTCTGTGTATGCGGTACTAAGGAATCGAACTCAGGGCTACATGCATGCTGGGTAAGTACTCTATTACTAGGCCACACTCCCAGCCCTCAGGAAGTTTTTTTCATTAATCTGCAGTGTACCAAGTTAATGGTTATCATGGAATTTTTATATACCATCAGTACTGAGATGAAAATGGATGTTCATTAGAAAAAAATTTACCCCGTTATACATTGAAATAAAAATTATGTAAATAAAAATTATGGCATAATTTAAATGATAATATAAAACAAAAAGTTGTATCTGCATTATGATTAAAATATGTAATATATGTGTATGTGCAAGAATAAAATTTGGAAGGGATCATGGAAAAATAGAAACTGTTGGGTTAAGGAGATTAGCGCTAAATCTTTGTATGATTTCTTTAATGTAGATACAGTTTACTCTGCTTTCTGTTGCTAATAACTGAGTGTACAGATGGGATAAGTTACAGGAAAAAAAAAGAGATTTATTTTGCTCAGAGCTGTGATCCATGGTCAAAGGGTGGCATCAGGAGATGAACATGCTGGCTGAGTCTTGAGGCAGTGCAGATGGCACAAGATGAGAGAGGGCACAGGAGAGACCCAGACAGACTCTTCTGTTAACCCTTTACCATAAATTGATCCATTCATGAGAGCCAAAAGCCTCAATCATCCCTGTGACGGTACTTCTTAATATCTCATCTCAGGGACTAAATTCCAATGGTATTTCAAAGTATAGAAAATAGAATTAATGAATGAAATAATATTCAAGCAGAAACAATCATGTACTGTGCTCCCTTAATCACCATTCTATGAGCTAGGTGTGGTAATTTCTACTTTTCTGATGAGAACCCTAAGGCTTAGAGAGGTGTTAAATAATTTTTCCAAAGTTATAGAGCTATATATATATATATATATATATATATATGTATAGCCAGGCAGGAGGGACTTGAACTTTTGATCTGCTTCTCCCTATTCCAATCCTTTAATTGCTGTCCTGAAACAGAGACATTACTAGCCAGGCCCTGGTGAAGGGCTCATACTTATAATTCTAGCTACTCAGGAGGCTGAGATCTGAGATTCACAATTATAAGTTAGCCCAGGCAGACAAATCAAAGAGACTCTTACCTCCAGTCAACTAGCAAAACAGCTGGTTATGGAGGTATGGGTTAAGTGGTAGAATTCCAGCTGTGAGGGAAACGGCCAAACAAGAGCATGAGGCTCTGAGTTCAAGTCCCAGTACTGGCATAAACAGAGGAGCCAATAGGTTCCTCATTGTCTAACCTATCTTATTTGCTGTTGTACTCACACAGACGACTTTGTCACTGTAGGAGAAGTTTAGTTGGTCGACAGACATCAATTACTCCTGAAGAGTGTAATCACTCTCAGCTCTTCGTGGACTGTCCATCAATGCATGATGCAGCACACGGCTGAAGCAGAGATTTGCAGTCTCCTTTGCAAGTTCTGGACTAGCAGAGGTTGCTGTGAGAGAGGAGATATCTGAGTGTGTCATGAGATATGTGCTTACCTTGAAGGCCTTGTGATCGTGACCAGTATTGGGGCTTTGGATTGGGTGATGGAGGCCCCATGTCAGCTCATGGATTTCTGAGCAAGGTGGCAGTTGATTGTTGTTGCCAGTGTAGTAGATGAGCTGAAGAATGATAGATGTACTGCCATTGTGCAAAAATGCTGGGAGTATATGTAGGGCGAATAGGATATAGAAAAAAATCATTTATCTTTAGAGAGTAAAGGGATATTAGAGAGTAAACAGTCCATTATGCTGTTTACTGTAGCAAATTCTATAATTATTAGTTTATGGCAACTCTCATTACTAAGCCATTTTCATCTCGCTCCTAGCTGTCTAAAAAAACCTGTAAATTGGTGGAAAATGTTGTGGCTAGTCCTTGCCTGGAAGAAAATGGATGGTTTCTAAGAGTTCAGGGAAGGAAAGAAAATCTCATTAGCTGTTTCTGAGTTTTTGTTGGCTGGGAAGGAATGTAAGCATATTCCTCTTCCAGTTTGCAAAAGAGTTGTTGTTGTTGTTTTTGCTTTGCATCGTGCAATTGTGAAAAAGGAGGCAGAGACCTCATTTTCAAAGCTGTAGAGAATCACTAAGTTGAAAGAAAAAGTACTTTATTTCCTGAGTCATTTCTAAGCATGCGGGGTTCAAGTCCTTAGATACAGCTGGTTGCACATAGTTTAGCCTCTAAAGAACATGAACTATAGTCTTGGAAGACTATAAACCAGAAACTTTAATAGACAATTTTATAGAGAAAATAGATTTCCTCTCAAAATGCTTTCCTTACCCTTTTTCTTTTCTTTCTTTCTTTTTATTTTTATGCCAGTGCTGTGGCTTGAACTCAGCGCTTAGGCTCCATCCTTCAGATTCTGTGCTCAAGGACAGTATTTGTAGCCATATCCCCACTTCTGGTTTTGGGGAGGTTAATTGGGAATAAGAGTCTTGTGAACTTTCCTGCTCAGGCTGGCTTCAAACCCTGATCCTCTGATCTCAGCTTCCTGAGTAGCTAGGATTATATCACTGGCTCCTGACATGCTTTTCTATCTTGCATTATTTCAGCACCAAATCTTATGTTTAAATTTTCTACTCTGTCTTCATTATGTGCTCTTGGGGTTCTGAGTCCCTGGGGGGCACATACAGGATTTGAAACTTTGGTGGGGGGAAGGAAGGCTGGCAAGTATTGCAGGTTAGTGAATTTCTGAGGTGGTAGGAACCCCCCTCCAGGGCTAAGAGGGTCAAGTAGATTTTCACATCGTTTATATAATGCCATATGCCAATGGTTTCCTGACAAATGTAGTTCTGGAAGAAGATGAAATGTTTTCCCCTTCCCTCCTCTTCTGTCCCTATCCCCTTACTCTCTCTCCTCTCTCATTTCCATTTCCCTTTCCTTTTCCCTTCTTCCTTCCCCTCTCTTTCCTCTTTTTTCCCCCATGTTTCACCGTCCCTTCCCTTCCTCCCCATTTATTTTCATTATTTTTCCTTTCCTCCCTCTTCCTTCCTCTGTCTTCCCTTCCTCTTTCCTCTCTTTCCCTTCACCCATCCTTCCCTTCTTTTCTTCTCCTTCCCTATCCTCTTTATCCTGCCCTTTCCTTCTTCTCCTTCCCTTTCCTTTCCTCTCTTTTTCCCCTTCCTTTTTCCTTCTCCCTTCTCTTTCTATTTTGATCACCAGAGTCTCACTAAGCCCTCCAGGTTGGCTTTGAACTCATCCTCCTCCTGCCGCTATCTTCTAAACCCTGGGTCACATGTACCAATGGTACACCATGTTTGCACTATCTTGGTACTTGCAGAGGAAAGAGGATTGCAAATTGGAGATGGGATATATAGTGATACCCTATATAGTGATACTCTATCTCAGAATGTATATATTTTTCTAATTTTAGAAAAAACCTACACTTACACATATTAGTAAACCTAAGTTTAGGTTGAATTCCACTATTATCTTAAAGTATTAATATATTGTAATAAACACAGTCCCCGAGATGTGACGAGTATTTAGAAATGTATCTCCTCATTTCACAACCACTCAGTACCTACCCTGACATAGGTAAGAGAGAAAAAAACAAGAGGCATCTTGCTTCTGCTCTTTGGAGGATGTCAGCCTAGAAGGGACCAGAACGGCATCTGAGTTAAGAATCTGAGAATGGAAATGGAGACAGAGACTGCTCCTTTGGAGCATTTGTTATGGCTGGAGGTGACTGCAAAGCCTTTCAGAAGAGGAAGCTTTAGAAGGGAGGCTTCCTGGCCAAGTGGATGAAGGTATCGGTGCATGAAGGGGGAGTTAGGAGAAACGCTGGAACAAAGACGGATGGATCACAGTGCTTGAGTGGCCTGGGGAGGGGTTGACCTGCTGGCTGGGACAGGGTGTCAGGGATTGCTTTCTGTGTGTCAAAGATAACACCACAGATACAACTCATCGTTTAGACGTGCCTTTTCTAAAGGAAGAGCAGTAACAGCTCCTCTGTTCTGTTTCTTGTGGCTGAAATGACCAGTGCAGCAATATGGATGAAAGGTATGGACGCAAATGTTGCAGTGGGGCAGTATTTTGAAAAGATAGCACTAGACGTGGAGTTGATGAGTTATCAGCTCATGGACAGTGATTCCTGGAGAGGGTAGAGGAGACTGGGCTGTGGCTGTGTGGTTATTTGCTGGGTTTTTCCTGAATGGCTAAACGTCTCTCAGGAATTAGTAAAAACAGCAAAAAAAACCTCTAGGGATCCTTAGGTCTAAATTTGGTGTATGACCCTGGGGAAATAATTTCCTTTTCCCAGGTCTGAACATCCTTTTCTGAAGAGTGAAGTGATTGACTCAGAGAGCTTTTAAAGCTTGTTTATTCAGCTTGTTCTCAGGCAGACTTAGATGGCTTTCCCCAAAGTTCCTTGTAACTATTCACCAGGGCCTCAGCAGTATGGGGAGGTAACTGCACCTGCTCCTGTAAGGGCCCCTGCTCTCCTTCTCCCTGAGGATGTCCCTGTAGCTAGTTCATGCTAAGAAAATCTTTGTGCTGTCAGCTTTCTAAAAAAAAACTGTGTAGAGGGGTTGCAGCTACATTTGCTAGGTAGTAGGTGTATTATATCTCACACACGGATACCCCTTCTCATGATTTTGTCCCCATTTCCCTTCCCCCTCCCCCTCTCAATCATCTTGTTTTCCTCCCTTCCGTTTCCTATTTCAAATAAACAAATACATGTATATGCAATATACCAGGTAAGAAAGTCAGATACAGTAACAATATGAGATAACCAAAGGGCAACCAAAGAGAAGAGAAATAACATAGTACATTAAGAACAACAATCACTCAAGATAAAGCTGTTGCTTCCATATCCTAGAGATCCTTTCATTTAGCCTCATCCTAGATGACCTTATGTACCTAGGTTTTGTGTGCTGTCAGCTTTTACCTCACCTTTTCCAACTCTGGGCTACTGATTATTGCAGGATGGAGATTTGTTTTTGTTAACCTTCTCTTGTTCTTCTGCACTGAACCTCATGTTGTTGTAGGTCTCCCTATTTCAAGACATCTTTTATTGGGTCTTCCTTGGTACCAGGGATTAGAGGCACACGGGTTAACCTTTTCCTCTAAGGAGCCTGAGTCCAGTTGGAAACACAGCCATACAGCTAGGCGAATGAGTAAGTGGCTGGCAGTGTGCTGACTGAGTAGACATTTCACTTTTGTCAAAACCAGATAGTTACATATAGATTCCCCCCTCCTTGCCTTATTCAATTCAAATTCATGGAAGGACAAAGATCATGCTAGTGAGTATCAAGTTGGGCATCCATAAGGCTTAGTGCCAGTGCCCTCTTGACCTGGTCACAAATAAGATGCCTAGCTCAGTTTTTTTTTTTTAATGTTTAGGGTAGAATAGCCTTTTTTTAGTGTGTGTGTGAAAAAATTTTCCCACTGCTACTTCTTTACTACTTCAGCTCCTCCGGGGATTTTATGATTCTTTACCCATTTCTCTATATCTCCAACTTCCCCTCAGTTTCCTAAATCTTTAATCAATTTATTTCTCTTATCAACCTATAAGTATCTTTATTAGGGATCACCTAGATGACTAATACCTAGATCTTTATGTAATTATAACATGAATTTGTCTCTGTGTGCTCTGTGTGTGTGTGTGTGTGTGTGTGTGTGTGTGTATAAACGTGTGCACGCTGATACTAGGGCTTGAACTCAGGGCCTGGGCACTGTCATTTAGCTTTTGTGCTCAAGGTTAATGTTCTATCACTTGAGCTACAGCTCCATCCTGGCTTTTTGGATGGTTTAATTGGTGATAAGAGTCTCGGACTTCCCTGGTTAAGCTGTCTTTGAACCACCATCGTTAGATCTCGGCCTTCTGATTACAGTCGTGAGCCACTGGCACCCAGCCTAACCTGAATATTTTTATGGAGAAAGAAACTGCTGGTTTAATGAGGTTAAGCCATTTGGCCAGGGTCATCTGGTAAGTAGCAGAGCTCAGTTTATTACATCAAAACCCAGCCTAAGATGGGAACTAGTGGTTCTTGCCTGCAATCCTAGCTATTCAGGAGGCTAAAATCTGAAGATTTCAGTCCCAAGCTAGCCTGGTCAGAAAGGTCCAAGAGACTTTTATTCCCAGTTAGTCTCAGAAAAAGCCAGAAGTGGCGCTGTGGCTCAAGTGATAAAGTGCTAGTCTTCAGAAAAAGGAGCCTAGGGAAAGTGGCCTGGCCCAGAGTTCAAGCAAAACAAACAAATTAAATAATAATAATAAAAAAAAATCCAGCCTAGATGTCGCCACAACAGTTTTATTTTATTTTTTAAATCGACCCAATTCTTCCTGAAACTCTTCAGTCATTTTCAGATAGTTGAGATGGCTGTGTTTCCTTTTCTAAGAGAAATAATAATTTGAGAAATGAACAGGTAAAACTTGGCAAAACCTTTAGGAGAGAACTTCTGGGCCCCTAAGAGCTTTTGTGCAGGGCACCAACAGCTCCTCAAAGCCCAGGAATCACAATTAGGATGAAAGAGATGAGGAAATCATGGGAATAAGCAGCGTAGTGATTGCTGGAGAACGGAGGGGTGGAGCAGCTCCAGGACATTTAAATGGAAATGTGTATTTCCATTTCGGTAATGACCTCTAATCCTCCCAGGGAATTTGGAGCATGCGCATTATCTTAAAGCATTTTTATTTTGAACATTGGCATTTTCATTGCCTTAACAAGGACAGTTGTAATAAGGGAAGTCTGTAACACAGTTAACTGTATTTACCTCTGGGCTGGTCTGCCAAACTCTCTCTGGATTGGAAACAAAAGGGTGACTCTGTACTGGTGTTTATGTGTTAGGAGTTTATAAAAATGAGTATTTTAAAAAAATATGCTGCTCTGGGGGCTGGGAATGTGGCTCAGTGGCAGAGTCCTTGCCTAACATGCGTGAAGTCCTGAGTTCAGTACCTCAGTACCACATACACAGAAAAAGCCGGAAGTGGCACTATGGCTCAAATGGTAGAGTATTAGCCTTGAGCAAAAAGAAGCTCAAGGACAGTGCCCAGGCCCTGAGTTCAAGTTCCAGGACTGGCAAAAAAAAACAGTGCTCTGGATACAGTTGTCACACCTGTCCAGGCAAGAAAGGCCACGAGGCTCTTATGCCCAGTTAACCACCAAAAACAAGAAGTGGAACTGTTGCCCAAATGGTAGAGTGATGGCCTTGAGCCCAAAAAGCTTAGGGACAACAGCCAGGCCCTGATTCCTGACATAAAATAATGCTGCTTGAATACTGTTGGAGTATTGTACTTGTAGAATTATTTTGGCCGCAAATAATAATATAAAGTCAAAGTAAAAGATGAAATTTTGGTTGGCATTTCTAGTTTGTAGTGTTTATCTACTCAGTAATGATTGGAAAGGAGTACTTACTCATGCCCAAGTTAAATTCTTGAATCAACCAGGCCAAATTTGACATTCATGGCATGACTGGAGAGCTCATGGATGAAATTCTTTTGTCTCCTTTCTCATTTGAGGAGAAGGTCCCTAAAGGTCCTTCAGTGTTTCATGATTTTTTTTTCCCCAGTTATGATGAAAAAAAAAATGTTAGCTGAGGGGAAGAAGGAGCAATCTCATCCTGAATCCTGAAGGCCTCTTCCTCAAACTGTTAGACTGCAAATTTATCAACAATCTCAGAGCCCTTTTCCCCCACTCCCTGCTCAGGTCAGCTCAGGATCTTTAAATACAAAGATTCTGGGGTAATCTTAGAGCATGGGAGACATCTCTCATGTATTTGCTGAGGAAATTAACCACTAATGTCATTGATGAAATACATAGGGATTAATTTTTGACATACCCATTTTTATTAGTTTTATCTTCCTACCAACAAGTAAGGCTACTTTACAAATATTCATTGAACCCTAATTATGTACTTACCATGTGCTTGGAGATTATGTAAATATCTCCCAGTCCTCCCACTCTCAGCATTTATCATTCACCAGGAGAAACAAATTTTAACTGATAATTATTTATTATTTGCAGCAAAAGTTTATGCAAAACTTGGGCTATATATAGTGACTGATGGCTCTGCAGTATATATTGGCGTGTTTTTTCTCTAGGTGGATTCAAGCTGTACCCAGTTCTCAGTTCAGAGGAAGCAATGCATTCCCAAATTTAATGTGTTTTACAAAGTGCCTTTCAAATGCAGATTTGCATGTACTAGTTTACATAGTACCCGAGATTCTGCATTTCTAACAATTTTATAGGTGTTGAACCAAATAATTGTTAGTTAAGGGCTGTACTTAGAGGTTTAAAGACACCTTTTGTTTTGTCTTATTTTGCTTAAATACATTTGAAATCACCTATGTCTAGGAGCTGTGTTCCAGTCTATCTCCTTATTGAGTGTGTGTGCCTGTGTGCGTGTACCTGTGTGTGCGTGTACCTGTGTGTGCGTGTGCCTGTGTGTGCATGTGCCTGTGTGTGTGTGTGTGTGTGTGTGGTTCTGGGGTTTGAACTCAGGATTTTTTCTTGTTTGGCTTGCTTCCTTCACAGCTGATACTCTACAAGTTGAATCAAAGCTAGCTCTATTTTTTGCTGCCTATTTTGTATATTGATACTAGTGAAGTTTTTGTACTGTCTGGCTTCAGACCTTTATCCTCTGATCTCCCAAATCTCAGCCTCCTGAATTATTCGGATTATAGACATGAGTGGTCAATACCAAAGCTCTTACCATGAAATCCTTGTACAGTGGGTTAGTTACATGATTCAGGTAATGAGTACATTCCTTCTGAGCAGTGTCATCCCCTCCCTCATTCTCCCCCAGCTTTTCCCTTTTGACTTCCCTCCCCTCACTGTTGTATAGTTCATTTCCAATTTAGGCTTTATGGGTTTCACTGCTGAATTGGCTCACCCTTTGTCTCACCTTTCTGTGCATCCCCTTCCTCTCCCAAATCAGATAAACTTATATACAAGACAAAGGGTACAGAAATAATAAACAAGGATGGAAAAGATTTAACCAAAGACAAAACTAATGGGGGGAAAAAAGGAAAAAGAACTGAGAATAGTATAATGAAAAACCTCGTACTTCCATGTCTTAGAGTTCATTTCAGTAAAGATCGTTTTATATGCTCTTCTGCACATAGCTATTGAGTATTTGTGGTGCTCTCCTAAGAATATCTGGGGCCATTTTCTTAATAAATCTTCATCTAGAGGTGAACTTTTGGCCATTGTACTAAGTCATTAGCCTTTAACTTCTCTTGCCATTAAATACTAATTACTTAATTTGTGGTATTAATCTTTGCTCACTCATACTATAAACAACTCTAATTTCTAAATTCTTCAAACTTTTTGATGAGCTCCAATCTCTAATCAAGTTCAGTGTTCTCTACGCGAACTTAATACTAAAAAATATTTAGTACTAAAGAAAGCTCCTAGTTCATTTTCTCTTCCCATACTCAGCATAAACTTGTTTAACTATATTAATAGATTTCAAATAGATATCTTTCATATGTTCAGATACTGAGCCTTTTCTGTTAACTCTGGTAATTCTCAGTTTCTAAGAAAGCTCTTAGGGAAGGAAACAGTGACCATTGCTTGTAGTGGTGTATGTATTCCCATGTGGTGATAGTGTTAAGATTGGATATCTGGCCTTGAGATATGCCCTTGTTCCTCCTCCTCCTCCTCCTCCTCCTCCTCCTCCTCCTCCTCCTCCTCCTCTTCCTCCTCCTCCTCCTCCTCCTCTTCCTCTTCTTCCTCCTCCTGCTACTGCAGCAAAACCATTGAGTTAAGTACGCCCTTCTTGAGATTGCTTTCTCTCCTCAGTGTGAAAAATGATCAAAAGTCAAACACTCTAGCTGAAAATTGGACAGAGCTACTGGTAAACTGATCTCCAGAAAAATTATTGGCTGCAATTCCTGGTCTTCAAAGAATGCTATCCAGTCTAAGGTCAATGGTGAGCTGGATGATTATGGATACTGTTTTCTGAATTTGATTTTAATCCACAATGCAGCAGAAAACCTACTTAGATGGCTTCACGTTTGAAGGAATGGCTTTGTTTTGGCTGGAGTGAAAGTTGGAGTCAAGTTCATCCAGCCTCCTGGATAGACAGCTTCAACAGCATAGACTGTCCACAACTGGACTCGAGATACGCAGGCTCTTCGGAAGGGAGAGTGAAGTAGAAGTCTGGAGGACATGGAGCAAGCAAGATAGCAGGAAGGATGTCTCAGACATCACCTAGCCAGATGGCATAGAGAGAAATTTCATTACAAAGGAGGAAATTGGTCTGGATGGTCAATAGAATTCTTCTTCTTTTTTTTTTTTTGCCAGTCCTGGGCTTGAGCTCAGGGCCTGAGCACTGTCCTTGGACTTTCTCAAGGCTAGAGCTCTACCACTTGAGCCTCAGCACCACTGCTGGCTTTTTTTTATGTATGTGGTACCGAGGAATCGAACCTGGGTCTTCATGCATGCTAGGCAAGCACTTTAACCACTAGGCCAAATTCCCGGCCCTCTTATTTTTTTTTAATGTAATTTTACTGTCAAGGTGATGTACAGAGCAGTACAGAGCAGTTATGGTTATATATAAGGGTAATGAGTACATTTTTTTTTTTTTGCCAGTCCTGGGTCTTGAACTCAAGGCCTGAGCACTATCCTACGGCTTTTCAAGGATAAAGCTCTACCACTTGAACCACAGCACTGCTTCTGGCTCTTTTCTATGTATGTGGTACTTAGGAATTGAACCTGGGTGTTGGTACATGCTAGGCAAGTACTCTACCACTAGGCCAAACTCCTGGCGCTGAGTACATTTCATGTTAAACGTTTCTCCCACTTTCCCTCCCCCTAACCAACCTTCCCCAAGTTGTAAAGTTCATTTCCAACATGTTGTCTTGTGAGTATGGCTGTTTCATTGATTCACCCTTTGTCCTTTGTCTCACCATTTTGTTATTCCCCTTTCCTTCCCCAATTCAGATAAATATATATACAATATATCAGGTACCAAAATCAAACACTGTGACAACAGGGGATAAACCACAGGGGAGAAAAAAAACAAAAAAAACCCCATCATATAATACATTAAAAACAACCACCACAAGGAAAAACCTCTTGATTCCATACCTTGTAGTTCATTTATGTTAGAATCATTTTATATGGTCATAGCTACATAGCTAGTCAATAAAATTCTTATGGATTCTTGTTCAAGATATCTTTACCTAGCTTTTTTTTTCATTATTTAGAGAATACTTTATTAGTTTTCATAATAAAACCCACGTAGATAAGACTTTACAAATTTAATACAGTGTGTTTACCCCTATATAAATGGGAAAAATTAAGTTTAATGTTTCTAGATCAATATGGCCATTAATTTCTGTACAATGCCAACTCAACACGGTAAACTGGGATACTTTTCCCAAAGTTGACAGTGCAGCTAACGTTTCCAAAAATTTAAATTATATGTGTATATATATATATATATATAAGATCAATAATAGCAGTATGTTATGCATTGATAGCAAAAGTTTGGGTTTTTTTTGGGGGGTGTCATGGGGCTTGACCTCAGCCTGGGCTCTGTCCCTGAGCTCTTCAGCTCAAGGCTACCACCCTACCCTTGAGTCAAGCCCCACTCCATGTTTTTTAGAGGTTAATTGGAGATAAGAGTCTCAGGTCCTTTTGTTCCCTGGCTGGCTTTAAACCTTGATCCTCAGATCTCAGCCTTCTGAGTAGCTAGGATTATAGGCGTGAGTCACTGTGTCCAGCTGTTCTTGGACTTTCTCAAGGCTGGAGCTCTACCACTTGATCTTCAGCACCACTTCCAGCTTTTTCTATGTGCGTGGTACCGAGGAATTGAACCCAGGTCTTTGTGCATGCTAGGCCAGCACTCTATCCCTAGGCCAAAGTCCCAGCCCCGGAAGTCTTTTTCTTATAGCTCAGAATGTGGGGAGGGGGAAACGTCACACTCAAGGTTAGGACTTGAAAGGCTGAGAATTTGGAATAACCCATGGCAGAAATACTAGTATAAAGGAACACTCAGTCACACCATAAGCTTGTCTAAACCGCTTATCTGTGTTAGAAGATAGGAACTTCCAAAAGGAACAATTGTCTCTCTTTGAAGAAACTGTCAGTGGAAAAGCTTTTAGAAATAATTTCCTGGCAAAATGCATAATGCTCTTATGCAGAACTCTCTGACTCTGCTGTTTAGCAGCCTCTTCCATTTGTAAAAGCTCTGGAAATATGAACGATTCCTTGTGCAGATGTGCAAAATACTTTGCTTATTGAATTGTGCCTGTCAGTTGCATTGTAGATGCTGGCCCTGGAGCAAAGAGACTGGGGGCAAAGTGAGTTGTGTGTAATGTGTATGTATTGCTGAGAGCACTGCCTCTAAAAGTCCTAGGGGCCTCAGGGTTTGCAAAGGATGGTTAGGTTAGTGAGAGCATTCTCCCTTTCACTTCTTCCCTTGTTGTTCATGTCTAGTTTTCTCATGGAGAGATAGTTCTGTTTGGCTTTCCAAGGAGAGAAAAATCTTGCTTTGAAGTTCACATTGCAGGGTGCATGGCAATAATCCAGGATAATAAGGATCTCTCATTACTGGCTGTTGAGTCTGCAGCTAGAGTATGGCCAGAGGTTTCTAGAAAGATTCAGTAGGTCTCAACATCAACAATAGGTTTGCTCATTTAGCAAAATCTACAAAAACCATGGTGAAAATAATAGCATTCTGGTGTGACTGAGCATGTACAATGTGTGTGTGTAAGCACATTCAAAGTATTAGGCCTTTCAGAGACTTTTTAGCAAATTTTCATATTGAATCTTACACTAAACCCTATTAGATAGGCTTTCTAATTTTGCATTTTAGATCTAGAAAAGAAGTTAAATAACTTGCTTACATCCATACAACCTAGACATACCAGGGCTCGGTTTGAACCCAGGTCAATTTAGATGAAGACTATGTCTTCATCTTACCCATAATTTCCTAATAAGTGTGCATCCGAATCACCTGCAAAAGAAGGGCTAAAAATTAGATGCCCTGACTCTATTTCTTTGGGATTTTTATTTATTAGAGCTCTGGAATGGGTTGAATTATTAATGTGTGCTTTCACCCACTGAAAGTCCACTGAGAAATGTCTTAGTCTATTTGTAGTGCTTTAGCAAAACAGAACAGACAATATATAAACAACAACAAATGAATCTGTCTTGGTTTTAGAAACTCAGAACTAAATATAAGGCATGCATACTGGCTTAGGAACGGCCATCCTCCATCCTTACACTTATTCTTTAGGTTGTAAGGTTCATAGTGAAGAAGAAAAGTAGCAAAGTCTGTTTAGATCATAGTTGGGACTACAAGTACCTGGTGACTGAATGGATAAAAAGGGTGCCTTGTTTGAAGAGTGAGGTGTTCCATTCTCTGAGAGTGGTTCGTAGCCACAGAGGAGGGAGGCATCTTCTGTAAAAAGGTGCAGGAGAAAATTCTCAGTTCTCTACTGGAGTTTGTTTAGTATCCCTTAGTTTATTCAGCTGGAAGGTCCTACAGGGGCTATTTCCTATGCCTCTATTTCCAGGCAATGTAAGGTTATGAAGTGACTTAACCTGAATAAGCTACTGTTTCCTTGTCTACAACAACAACAACAACAAAAACAACAAAAAGAAGTTATTAACTTCATTTATGAAGTTTGCCTTTATAATCCAACCAAGTTCATTTTTTTCTTTTTCATATATTTTTATTGCAGTTAATAGAAAGGTTACCTTATATTCACCAGACAGAAGGTGCATTACTTCACAAACATTGATACTCTTTCTCATGTCCAACCAAGTTCATTTTGAAGATAGGAAGCGTGAAAGGCCAGAAGAAAGGCAGGCACAGGGACTATGTGAACACATCTCTGGTTGGATGTGCAGATGCACCTAGAGAGTAGGTGGGGAACTAGATTAGGCTCCATGCTCCTTGGGTCCAGTAGGATGGCAGGTTCTCAGACTAGGTGGCCTGGTGCTGTTTAAGGAAAGAATGTATCATTGGGGGAGCTGAGTGAGGAATGCGTGCTCTAAGGCAGCTTGTGGGGTAAAAGAGCACCAGCTGGGACATGAAACAGACTAGGAACCAAGAGTGTGTGCTGAAGGCATGAAAATTGGCACTACAGAGTGGACACATGTTGGAGAAACACAGGGTCCCAGATTCACGGGGAGCTGCAAGACGGTGGACTTGGCCCACTCCTCGCTCCTCCTTCCAGAGCAGCAGAAGGAAGTACTTTCTCCTTGCTAAGAGACCATCACAGCATAGCCTCCTGCTGGGATGAAGGCCTAACTTGAGGTGCTTGGCCATCAACACTGAGGTACTTTATCATTGTATCATTGTCTCAACTCCATGAACACTTCAGAGGACACCATTGTCCCTGCCCCCCGGGAAATAAAAACCAGGAACCCAGAAGATTCTTTGTGTGAGGAAAAGCTTTCTGTCTGGTCCGAGACCTTTTCCAGAAGTCCTTGTTTCTCTGTTCTCACCCTCACTTCAATGCAAAGGGAAGAAATATGACTGTCTCAGGTCACAAAACCAAAAATACAGGTGGAAGTAGTTTTCAGTAACTGTAATTTCCTGGTTGATATTGCCTGAGCTACTCATTCTGGAGGTACTCATGAAAGTCTCTGCAGAACAATTTGAGGTTCAAGGTCAACTTGTGAATCTTGTGATTCTCAAGATGTTGTATTCTAATAAATGGTTGCCAGGACCCTTAGCAGAACAACAAATCAGCCATGGTTTCCTTCAGCCCTTTCACTTGATTTTTCCAGCCCTTCTTTCTTAATTTGTTCTCCTCCTACCTAAGGCTATCTCTCGTATCTGAACACTCAAGGACCATGTCTGCCTGGCTAGCCTTCCTTCCCATTCAATGTTCAGAAGCTAAAACACCACTTCTTTCCTCTGCAGTGTGAGTCACAACTTTTCTCTCCAGCAGAGTATCTCTGTACTGCATGGTTGAATGGATGTTATGATGTGAGCCATTTAACAAATCATGTGAAGGATTTGGAGAGTTAGGCTTTTAATCCAGCTGCCTTATGCCTGGGCAAACTGTTTACTTTGTGGGGGGTCCTCTTTCTATTCAGTCCCTCTCTTGCATCAGGAGAGCCAAAGCGAAAGAGGTAGAAACTGGGCAAAAGCCATTGTTGTGATGTAGTTAATGCTGAGACAAGGTGGAGAGGCAAGCAGAACCACCTTCCTTTCATATCCACTGGGTCACTGGTTATCCTTAGTTATACCCACATGGGTATAAGGAACCTTTCCCGAGCAGAGTTCTCAATGCTGTATGCATGTTGCCTCATTCAGTTCTCTCAGCCCAGTGTAGAGGTATCATCTTTCATCATCAGGCACAGAAGAAAGATACATACATTGTTAATAAGGGGTGCTCTGATTTTAGCCTAATTTAGAGTCTACTTCTGTGGTGCTATTCTGCCATTTATTTATTTACTTATTTTACTGTATTTATTTACTAAATTCATTTACTTTAAGTAGTTGTACAAAGCAGTTGCCATTAACAAAGTAGTTTCTTAATATCTCTTGATCGGCGTTACCCCTTTCAGTATTCTCACTTCTCCCTATCTACCTTTCCTTTCTTCCTTCTTCATTTTGTGGGATATACATCTATATTTTCCCTCTCTTCTCCTCTTCATTCATTTTCCCCTTTCCCTATGATGCCACCCTACCCCTTTCATGAACCTCATTCCTGGTGTCTTATTTGGCTTAACTTTGATTTTGGATATCTAGGGAGTTATACTATTTGAGATCTCCCTTGAATCTACCAGATTTCCATTTATATATTTATATATACTTGCTTACCACCCAACATATTTACTCACATGTTTGTAAGCTAAATTTGGCTTTCTCATACAAGGGAAAGCATGAATCCTTAAAATGGTGAAGTTCCTCAAAAATTAAACATTGAATGGTATACCCTATGATCCAGCAATTGTACTGTATTTATCCAAAATATTACAAACCAGGATGCAGTGAAACAACTGGCACAACCATTTTTAGTGCAACATTATTCACCATAGCCAAGTATGGAACCAGCCCAGATATACCTCAGTGGATGAATGGATCAAGAAAATGTCACACACACACACACACACACACACACACACACACACACACACACACACACACACACACACACTGAAGTTTACTCATTCATTGGAAAGAATGACATGGTATATTCTGAAACAAGTGCTTTTGGCTTTCTTTCTTTCTATATTCCTATAATAAATACTGTGCTTTTTCTTACAACTAGCTGTGATTGACTTGTGGTGTAGACAAGTTATATAATTTTTCTTATTCTAAAGGGAAAACTTGAAGAAGAAGCCATCTGATTTCAGCGTGTGACATTATGCTGCCAGGCAATGCGACATTAATGGAATTAGCCTCATCATCTTGGCAGTGCTGAGAGGTTGCTTGACTTTGTGAGTTCAGTAGAAAAGAAGTGTTTGCTCAGTGTCCAATGTTCTTGGCTGTGGGGAGGAGGAGAATGGGCTAGGGGAATATCTAAGTATTGAGAAGAAAAGTTTCTGAGTCAGTGTGAAATTGATGGCCTAGGCTAGTGGCATTCAACCAAGAGATTGGCTCTTCCTCCCTCTGTACTTGCATGGCCTGAAGCAGACTCAGAACCCAATGGAGAAAACAGAGTGGGCTTGGTGGCATTGTGCCAAGAACACGGGCTGGGAATCCTGGGACTTCAATTCTCCCAGAAGGCTGAGAAGTCCCCTCGGCCCCTCAGTGTTCCCTCTAGATGCAGGGTCTTTCTATCTCTTTCTGGATTTCTGTAACTCTGGTCTCTGTTAAATATCACAGACTTAAAATATATTTGAGTCAGCATTCGTTTCTCCTTTTAATGTTCTCCTCAAGACAATCAACATTCCACCATGAAACATTCTGGACTCAATCCCTCAGTTTCCATTCAAGAACACATCATCATGCCACAGCTGGAGGGGAGAGGACAGAAGTTCGTTGCCAGTATCTCCAAGGAATCTGTTAGATCCCAGTTGCCTTATTCTTTTCACACCAGTGATGACACAAGATGCTCAGTGGTACAGTGCATATAATTTTCAAGCTGAGACCACTTGAAAAAGCCAAAATTGGCTGTAATTTTGCTGGAAATTCTTGGAAGATTTGAAAGATTCTCCAATCTCTTTAGAATTTTCCTTTACATTTTTAAAAAAGTGACTGACAAGCACCTAGAGCCATTCTTGCTTTGGCTCTTACTTAAACAAAGTTTAAGAAAATTGAGAAAGGGAAGCAATAGGAAGCAAGGCCAGCTCTAAACAAGCAGACTTCCCTGGGAATTCAGGGAACTTTGACTCAACAATCTCTAAATACTTCCTAGGATCTATTTGGATAGTTTTTCTCCACTGCAGCCGGATTTATTGTTAGCCATATCTTCACCTTTTGACAGTTACCAGACAACTTTGTTCTTTATAGAGGCAAATATACCTGTTTTTGGATAGAGGAAGAATTCAAGGCTAAGGCCTTGAATGTTCCAGGACTGACCAGCTAGACCAACAGCTCCAGGAAAAAAAAAATCTTAGCCTAAGATAATGTTTGCAACATCAGAGTGACAATTAGAATTTCCTTCTAATGGTCTAGCTCTTGCTCCAGGCTGGTGATAAAGGACAGTGTGGTCTGTTATCTCAGCCCTGTCTTGAATCCTATGGTTTTTACCTTCAGAAGCCAGGCCATTTCTCCTTTGTACTGTACCAGATTTTTTTTTCTGATCTCTATAAAGCCACCTATCTCATCGAGGCAAGAAGAATTGGAAATTCCTACCTGTCTACCCCAAAGGGATTGTCACATAGATGTAGGCTTTAGGCTTTGTGTATTGTGCTGGGGGATGATAGTAGGAGGGAAGAGATGCCCCATCTTGTGTGTCTCTGGTTCTACCCTTGGTGCTGCTGTGGAATTGCAGCTAGACTTCTGCTATCCGTCTTGTTCTTCAGAGATCTCTACTTGGCCACCTCACACCTGAGCTGGCTTCCTCTTCCCCTGTCAACAACAGAGAGGTGTGTATTGAGGAATATGAAGGCTCTCCTGGGGAAATGTCTGTGAAGGAGCCAGTACTAAATATTTAAAGCTTCAAGGACACAGGTTTATTGTGACTATGTATCTTTGCCACAATAGCAAAGTGGGGACTTAGGTGAGTATGTAAGTAATATTTGTGTCTGTGTTTCAATAAAACTTTATTTATAGGCACTGGAATCTGAGTTTTATGTAGATTGTATGTTAGAAAACATCACTCAAAATTCCACTACTAGGCATTTACTCAATTGTCCAGAAACAAGGACATACTAAATCCACTAGCACAATGATGTTCATTGCAGCATTATTTACCATAGCAAAGAGATGGAACCAACCCAGATGCCCCTCAGTTGATGAGTGGATCAACAAGATGTGGTATTTGTACACAATGGAATTCTATGCTGCTGTCAGAAAGAATGACATCACCCCATTTGTTAGGAAATAGAAAGACTTAGAAAAAAATCATATTAAGTGAAGTAAGCCAGACTCAAAGGAACATAGGCTCAATGGTTTCCCTCATTTGTCATAATCAGTAGAAACCTTGGGCTCTCATAGCAGAGATTTGTAATAGGGCAAAACATAGATACATAAGGCCATACAGTATGATGCTAAATGAAAGGACCTCTAGGATATAGAAAAAAAGCCATATAATGAGTCATTGTTGTTCTTAATGTATTATGTTATCTCTCATCTCTTTTGCTGTCCCTTGGTTATCTCATATTGTTACAGTATCTCACTTGGTTATCTGATATATTGGATATATTCGTATTTGGTTATTTGAAATTGGATAGGGAAGGGGGAAAACAAGATGAGGGGTGGGTGTGGGGGGGAGGGAAATGGGGACCAAGACATGAGAAAGGGTATCAATGTATGTGAATTAATGCACCTTCTATCTGGTGAATATAATGTAACCCTTCTATTAATTACAATAAAAATATATGAAAAAAATAAAATATCAGTTTTCAAAAAAAAAAAGAAAACATCACTCAACTTCGGTTTTTAAAAACATGACTTTAAAGCATAAAGATCAAGCTGGGTACTGATGGCTCATTCCTGTAATCATGGCTACTCTTTGGCTGAGATCTAAGGATCAGGGTTTGAAGCCAGACTAGGCAGAAAAGTCCATGAGACTCTTATCTCCAAGAAGCAACTCAGAAAAAGCTGTAAGTGGTGTGGTGGCTCAACTGGTAGAATGCTGGCCTGAGTACAGAGAGGCCCAGGGACAGAGCCTACCCCCTGAGTTCAAGCCCTGGGATTGCAAATAAATAAATGAAAAAGAAAAGGCATAAAGATTATACTTTACCCTCAGAATGTTCACTCTGAGGACCTACAAATAAACAGGAAGAGGAGTGAATTTAGTTTCTAATTATTTTCTGGTTTAGCTGACAGCTAAAGCCTGGCTGTAATCTCCAGGCACCATCAACCGTTTGTTGGATGCTTGTTGGAACTTTTGCCTCCTTTCCCTTTCTGCTTTCCTGAGCATGTCAGACTTGGTCATGGAAATCTCACCAATGATAGGAGCTAGAGTTGCTCCTGCTGCTGGAGGCTCTGGTGAAACTGAATTTCTTTCAGTTCCTCAGAGAACTTGCTGAATTTATGAAACTACTCTTTGTAATAAAAAAAGAACATATTAATTTTCTACTGATACTATAACAAATTAACATTAAGGTAGTGATCTATAGAACATAATTCACTTTTTCATAGGTTTGCAGGTCAGTCCCATGTGAGGGTTGGCTTGGGTGTTTTCCTGCTCTGAATTTCACAAGACTGCAATCCACCTAGAATCTTTTTGTGGGGCTCTGTCAAAACTATCCATTTAAGATTATTCAGACTGTAGTAGGATCAAATTTCTTGTGGTTTTGAGCTGAGGCCCTGTTTCCTTCCTGGATTTCTATTGGAGGCTACTTTTAGCTTCTGGCAGCTTCCAGTCCTCTCGTGTGGCACTATCCTCAAAGCCAGCATGGTGCCTGGAACCCTCTCATCTTTGAATACATTCTGCTTTCCTCTTCGTTGCATCTCTCTGACTTCAGCCAGAGAGGGATCTTGGCTTTTCAAGAGAGCCTCCTTATGGTTACATTCACAACTTTGTTTGCATCAGCAAAGTCCCATTATTATATGCCACCATGTATTCACAGGTTGCAGGGATTGGGGCATGGGACATCCTTGGGGATCCTCATTCAGCTTCCTATAATGAATTTTAGAAACTGAAGCCATGTGGGATGTCTCATGTGCCAAACCACATCTGCCCTTACTCTCTGAGATGCTGGCTTCAGGATCAATGTTCTCACAATGGCTGTAAGTAACTGTATCATGTGGTCAGTTATGAAGATTAAATAAGGTAACACATTATTTCATAATAGAGAGCATGTAAAATGCTTCTACCATGCAATGAACAATTGAACTCATTGGAATGGCACCTATGATTATACATTTGTATTTTCTCTTTCCAAAAGGATGGAAGACATCAAGTTGACCCAATGTTTTGATGACCCAAATGTTTTGATGTTGACATATATATTATATACATGATATATAATATATATATAATTTAATAGCAAGAATAAATCTATCACTTGCATTTGCCTTACGGACAATTCTGATTGACTTCTATACCAAAGGTGACAAAGTAGAAGGATAACGCTGGTGTGTAAATGTGGCTCTTATAGGATAATGACAGGTCACACTGGATTCCAAATGATGGCTCTCAAACTTATAAAAGGATATTCAATTCAAGGTTTTTGAGGGAAATCATTACTGGCTTTCTGAGTGACAAGAAAGAGGATTAAAAGCAATTTTCCATGTGAACAGAAATTTCCTTAGTCCATTTTGGGTAAAAAAAAGTTTCATGTTCTCATATATATATATATGTATATATATATAAACATCATTTTCAAATGAATTACTAGCTTCTACATCTCAACCTGATGTTACCATATCTTAAGCTTATTTCCAGTGAGGAATTACCAAAGAATCATTGTTGGGGAGAAGATTTGAAGACTTGCAGAAGATGAGTATGAGAGTATGAAGGAGATATAAAAACTGAACTTCTGGGGTGTTTTTTTGTTAGTTTGTTTTTGGAAAGCGGTAGAACCTTTAGGATCTTTATTTTATCTTACTTTTCTGTCTAGAGATGGGGAGATGCCATTGCAGAAAGTAGGTCTTCGGACAGAGCTCTTTGATCGTGTTAGTTCCAAGGGACACCCACTTCTTTGATTTTTCCTCATATACTCTGCCAGTATAACACATCCTGACACTTCCTTCTTGGTTATATTTATACAGTGCCTTATTTATCTTTCTGGACCCAAAACTCTTTAAGAGGAAGGAGACTTTCTTTTTGATCCTTCCTTCCTTCCTTCCTTCCTTCCTTCCTTCCTTCCTTCCTTCCTTCCTTCCTTCCTTTTCTTTCTTCTTTCTTGCTTCCTTCCTTCTTTTTTTTTTGGGGGGGGGGAGCAGTCCTGGAGCTTGAACTCAGGGCCTGGGCACTGTCCTTGAGCTTTCTCAAGGCTAGCGCTTTACCACTTGAGCCACAGCACCACTTTTGGCTTTTTCTGTGTATGTGGTACTGAGGAATCAAACCCAGGGCTTTGTGCATGCTAGGCAAGCACTCTACCACTAGGCCACACTCCTGGCCTCAGGAGGGAGACTATATATATATATATATATATATATATATATATATATATATGCCCACCTATTCCCAGTGTTTATAGCTTTGTGGAAGTTGGACATAGTGGGGATTCTGGGGTTCTTCATGGGACTCTATTCCAGAGACTGGTCTGCATTTCATGGTATAGATTTTAAATTTTTAATGGAATGTATTCTGATCATCTGTAAATATGGGTGCTAGCATTGATTTTGTAGAGAAAAATTAGGATAGCCTCCATGGGCCAGGTTCTGTTGACTCATGCCTGTAAGCCCCACCTACTCAGGAGGCTGTGATCTGAGGATGAAGATTCAAAGCCAGCTTGGACAGACCAATCAGAAAGATTCTTATCTCCAACTAACCATCCAAAAGCTGGATATAGAGACATGTCTCAAGTGGTAAAGCACCAGCTGTGAGTACAAAAGCTAAGGGAGTGCACCTATGCTCTGAGTTCAAGCCTCAGTACTGGCCACAAAGAAGAAGAGGAAGAGAAGATAATATAAATGGTGGAAACCATTACTTGCCATAAAACAAGCTTCTAGTTACCCCCTCCTTGTCATATATTTACAAAACTCACAGTAAATTCTCATCTTATTTCCAATGCTGATTTCTTTGGAGGAGTCATCTTACACTCTTTGGAGAATTTGGGGTCTTAATTTGTCTTGCAAAATTTACATAGTCTTTACATCAGTTGATGTTAGATTTAGAGGGGATTTTGAGGAGTGCCTTAAAACTTCTTCTTTAAAGCAGAAATAGAGTCTGCTTTAAATATGAGCTTGGACTTAAAGGGTGCATGCTCAGCTGAGTGGAGAACTGGACGTGGAGATTAGGTAGCTCCTGGCAGGAGAAGGGAGGTGAAGATGGGAAGAAAATATGGAAGAGGAGTAGGAACTGATGGGAGATGCTTTAGAAACGAGACAAATGTGACTGGTGAGCAAGGGTGGGAAGGTGGAGATAACCTGTATTTCATACAGCAGACCTTGCACCAGGGCTCTGCTTGGTGTCAAGAATCATTTCATTGTGACCTGGATCTTGAGTCCACTTTACAGATAAACAGTTCCTGGACCACACTGCAGTATATTTTCTTATCTATGGCTTCATAAAGATGCAGGGAGGGGACAGTTTGATGACATTAGGTTGAGGTCTTTTGTTGTTGTTGCTGTGGTTTTTTTTTTTTTTTTTTTTTTTGTGCTAATCCTGGGCTTGAGCTCAGGGCCTGAGCCCTATCCTTGGACTTTCTCAAGGCCAGAGCTCTACCACTTGAGCCTCAGCACTACTTCCGACATTTTTCTATGTATGTGGTACTGAGGAATGGAACCCGGGTCTTTGTGCATGCTAGGCAAACATTCTACCACTAGGCTAAAATCCCACCCCTCCCCTTGTTTTTTAACACCCCCAATCAGAATGGAAGAACCTGGCCTCATCTTAGTGGCAAAGAAAATACATTTGAAGTTTTCAATTTTGGGAGGTTGAGGAAGGAGATTAATAATAATAATAATAATAATAATAATAATAATATGAGCTGGGAGACTTTAACCTGATAGCTGGGAATTCCTTGATTCATCTCTGCCATGCAAGATTCCACTTTCCTTCTGTTCTGTCTTCCCTTGCTTATGGTGAGAGAACCTTTCTTCTAAGGCAAGTATGGCTCAGAGCCACATTTGTCCTTCTTCAAGGTCTGTCACGTGTCACAAGGAACAGGAAGCCCAGAACAGAGTATGCCAATGCTTTCTTAACAACACAGAACCATTGAAATCCAGGGAGCATCCAGAGCGTCCCTCAGAATTGTTCATTCCTTCCCTATCCCACTGTGACCCCCTCAGGTCATGTACTAACTTCAGGGCTGGAAGTGTGCTTAGCTTGCCATCCATTTACTCGCTGTGGAGGAATCTAGGTGAGTGACTGATGTGATGCCATTATGGCACATAATACATTGAAAGTGAAAGGGAGCTATGTGACAGGCCTTGGCAGCTATCTAGTGCCTTGAAAATTCACACCTTGCCTTTGGTACGGTGTTTATAGTTAATAAGTGCTTTTGCTCATCATCCATCTTTCAGCAGCGTCTTTGTGCGATTGGAACAGCTGTCTGCCTAATTAGCGTGGCTGCACCTTGGCATGACCTGCTTGTTCTTTTCATACCAGGGCTTGTTGAGTCGTAGCTCCCCTGGCATTAGCTCCTCAGCTGCCAAAGTGACCCTGGGAAACATTTTTAAATCGAAAAACGTTGTTGACAGTGTGTCTCTCTTTGCAATGCCTTTCTGCTGACCCCAGGCTTCCCAGGACTGCCAAGCACAAAGCTTCCCGAGTGGCTTGCCAAATTCTTGGAACTTTCTTGGCTGCTTTCAGCTCTGTCAGAACCTACCTCTCTTTATTTATTTTGTCATTTATTATTTATATTGTTGCCATAGGGTCTTGGTTTCATCTAGATGAGCACAAGGGGCAATAAATTAGTAAAACAAAACAACACAAAAAACTCCCCTTATCAGTATAGGCAGTGTATAACATGGCATCTCTCTCATTATCCTCCTTGTTACATTTCTTTTTCTTTTTTAGTTGGTTGTGGAATTGAACTCAGTATCTGGGTACTGTCCCTGAGCTTTTGTGCTCAATTGCTAGCCTTCGACCACTTTGAACCAGAGATCCTCTTTTTTTTTTTTTGAGGGGGTTAATTAGGGCTAAAGGTCTCAGACTTTCTTGCTTGGGCTGGATTTGAACTATGATCCTCAGCTCTTAGCCTCCTGAGTAGAGTGGCTAAGATTACAGGTGTAAGATACTAGCGCCGGCTTATTGTCCTTCTTGCAGAGAAGTAAGAGCTTCAAGGAACTTAACAGAATGGGCTCCTCTTCATCCCACAGACTCCAATTCAGTAAGTCTGAATTACATGTAAATGACAGGTATCTGAGAAATGCTTTGGTTGAACTTCAGATGTCACCTGTGTAAGTGAGTCCTCTTGTAAGACTCATGGAACTATCCAGTATGTGACACTATCCAGGATGGTGCCTGTAGCTACTTGTGGCACATAATTTTTTCCTTTTCCTTTTTGTCAGTCCTGGAACTTGAAAACAGGGCCTGCCTGGGTGCTGTCGCTGAGCTTCTTTTTGCTCAAGGCTAGCACTCTACCACTTGAGCCGCAGCTCCACTTCTGCCTTTCCCTATGTATGTGGTACTGAAAAATGGAACCCAGGGCTTCAGGCCTGCTAGGCAAGCACTCTACCACGAAGCCATATTCTCAGCCCACGACACCTTAAATTTAAAAGAAGAAAAATGAAGTTGAAATTCAGTTTCTCATTCATACCTTTTCCCCTCCCCTCTTGTTCTTTTCTTTTAAACCAACATCTTTTTTAATCTTGAGTACAGATGAATGGGGCTGAGGACTGGGGTGAGTTGGACTTGGCAAGCTGCATGTCAGGTCCCACCCTGGCCCGCAATATGCCTGGCCCACATCCACTGTCCGCCACACAGGTATGGAGCACTTCTGCTGTCTATTGGGCAGGGCTGCTAAAATACATGAATCAAATATTGGCTACTGTTTATTCTAAACAAAGATGCTGGAAAGCAGGGCAGGTGAGAAGGCATGGGGAGGCCTTGCTTTCTGTGTGGGGGAATGTACCCTTTCTTAGGTGCCTAGAGCACCTATTTATCCTGATTTGACTGGAATCTCTGGTCTGATGTTCACTAGGAATTTAGTGTGTGTGTGTGTCTCTTTCCCTCTCCCTCCCCTTCCCTCTCCTCCCTTCTCTCTCTCCTTCTCCTTTTTCTTTCAAACATGGTCTTGCTTTGTAGTATAGTCTTATCTTGAACTCTCGATCCTCCTATCTTCAACACCCAAGAACTGGTTTTATGGGAACGAGCTCTTCACCTATTATCTTATTTCTAATAAATTGTCTGATCGGGGTTTCAGTTTATAACCTTTTTGTTGTTGTTTTGGTCCTTATTATTATTATTATTATTAGCAGTAGTAGTAGTAGTACTGGGGATTGAACCCAGGATGTTGCACTTGCTATGCAAGCGCTTTGCCACTGAGCTGCAATCCCAGCTTGAGTTTCGGTTCATGAAGTAGCTTAATATTTATTACTGACTTGTGTAATACTCAGGGTAATGATAGGTATTAGGAAAGGTATTGGGCAGGAAAGGTATTATTTCTACTTTGTATTATTTTCCCTTCAGACTATTAGAATCCACTAATAACATAGCTACATATGTAAATATGCAGGCCCAAGAGAGCATACTTAAGATAGAGCTGGTGATTTGGTGAGATTTTTTTCCAAGATGTGGATGAAGAAAAGTGATCATGGAATATAGGGATCACTGGAGGCATCTGTAGATAAAGAGGGGGAAATGGGGAGGAATGAGGTGAGGCAACAATGCAGAAGGGCAACTGTTGTAAAATGTGTTGTGTATGGTCGATGCATTTCTAGAACACCGGTGTGCTCACATTTAATAATACAGATAACAAAGTAGTCAGAGCAGTTTACCTATCCAGAGGCCAGTAGGTGGTGGAACTCTAACTTGAGCCTCTAGCTTCGGACTCCTAACTTGGTCAACACAGCTAGTGCTATGAGAGCCCAGAGTCCAGATTCTGGAGCCAGTGGATCATGGCCCTGACCGTTGCTTACTGCTTACTGGCCTGGTTTTCTCATTATTACAAGACAGAGAATGACAGTGATCACTCCTTAAAGTTGCTGAAAAGGTTCAATGAGTTAATATTTTGGGGATACTGAGTCCAGTGCTTGGTTAGTGTTGATCCAAAGGGGGTGAAAGGAACCCTTTCCTTCTCTTGCTCAGTGGTGAAAGCAGGCACCAGTATGGCTACAAGCAGTAATAATCCTACTGTTGAAAAATTTTCATTTGAATTCAGAAAAGCAGGCAATTGTAAGGTCTGATGAAAGCACTTAATATAAAAACAGCACCGTGTCTTTGCAGGGGGACTAAGGAAACAGGTGTATAAACTGGAGCAGAAAAGACACTTTAGGGAATCTAAGCATAGGAACCACTAAGTACAGATATGTTTATTGCTTTTGTTTCATGATAGCAAAAGACTGAAGGGCACTTAAATGTTCTAGCATGAGGCATTAATTAACATAACAGATAGCGAGGTATCATAAATTTGTTCAATTGCTGATGAAAGTAGAGAACAACATGGTAAACACACAAGCTATAATGTTATAGAGAGACGTTAAAAATTACATACAGGCTGTGATCATGTTAACGTAAAATAAAAGTCTCCCATGGAAAATGGAAGAACAACAAACACTTTTGTAATGAAGAAAAGGATCATACCTTATTTTTTTTAAATCATGCTGTGGCTATTTAATAGTGGTAGTTCTGTGGTCTCCTAGACTGCCATGAGGTATAATTGACATTATACCTTACTTTGGGGTGAAAATAGAGATTGGAGGTAGAGTATTGGGTGGTGTGTCTTTTTCATGGGTTGCTAAGTCATTGGAATGTGTGTGTAGAGAGAGCTATCTATCTGTTTTAAGGGAAGGCTGTTCCTAGATTTGTGGAGAGGGGTGTGGATAATGCATGGAGAGAGTAGAAAGAAGATCCTTCACTGTTTAGGATGCTCTCTTTTTTTCTCCAGCAGTAAATGTTCACCCTTGCATGCCAATCTAATCAAATCAGAACCCTGTCCTGGCATCAGCAATCCATTTGGCCCTGGGCAAGCCCTGGGTCAGATTATCTAGTGGAAACCTGGTGGTTCCTGTTCACAAAGCACTTAACCATGCTTCGCTTTGTGCTTGTATATCTTCACAGTGAGTTTCTGAGGGCAAGTCTAGCATTGCCTTCTCCTTTTTAAAGATATCTTTATTGAGACACAATTCACATACTATGGTATTCATCTGTTTACCATACACAGTTCAGTGTGATGCTAGTTGTGGAACATTTTCATTCCTCCCCCCCCAGAAGAAATCCCTATGTCTACAGGCAGTCACTCTGCAGTCTCTCCTAGTCACTGGAGAACCATTCATCTTCTTTCTGTCTCGAGTTTTTCTACTATGGACATTTCAAACAAATGGAATCATCTACTTTGTGGCTTCTGAGACTGGCTCATTCATATTGTAGCATTTATCAGCATTTGGTTTCTTTTTATGGATGGATAACATTCCATGGCAAACACAGTGCCCCTGTCTTTGTACTGCTGATAGCTGGTATGCTGCCTGGCACGTAGGAAACATATGTAACAGCTTCTTAAGTAATAGACAATCGATGATCGTATTCTTTAATCTGCCTCCTTCCGGACAGCTACTGTCATTTATTTCTTTCACTATGATAGCAAGATTTTCTTCTCTAGATCATAAAAATGTCCCCAATCAGGCCACTAACTCTTTGACTCACCTCTTTTAATGTAGACTCTGTTTATGGACAAAATTTTGCTTCTTGATAATAGCTCCATATAGCCAGACTCTTATACAAAAACATTTAGAGCTAGCTGGAGTGGCACATTCCTGTAATCTCAGCTACTCAGGAGGCAGAGCCAGGAGTATTGAGGTTAAGAGTAGTCTTGGGCAAAAATGAAGGACCCTATCTGAAAAAGAACTAAATGCAAAACAACAACAATAACAAAAGACTGATTAGTCAGGTGCTGGAGGCTCACACCTACCATCCTGGTTTGCAGCCAGTCAGGGAAGGAAACTTTATGAGATTCTCATTTTCAATTAAGCACCAAAAACAAAAGCCAGAAGTGGAGCTGTGGCTGAAGTGGTAGAATACTGGTCTTGAGCTCAGAAGCTCAGGGAGAGTACCCAGGCGCTGAGGTCAAGCCCCTCAACTGTCAAAAAAAAGAGACTGTGATTATAGCTTGAGTAGTAGAGCAGTTGCCTAGCAATCATGAGACTCTAAATTCTGCTTGCAATATTGCAAAACAAAACCAAAACAAAACATGTATCTCGTAGCTTCCTGTTCATTCAACAACTATGTAATTCATCCAGCCATTTATTCAACAACTGTGTTGTGAATGTTTATTACACACGATAGGAACTACATTAGGCATTAGGACTTAGCTCCAAACAACATCAATATAATTTCTGTTCTCATGAAGTTTAAAGTGGGGAGATAAGCAATCACATGACTGAATATAAATTATGGAAGTTATATGAAGGAACAGTGAGATTGGGAGGGGAAAGAAGTCTTTCTTGGTGAGAGACACTTGCCAGTGCTTCCAAAAGATAAGTAGACCCTGACTAGGGGAAAGGTGGAGGGGATTTGGGAGTGCAGAACCTGGCAGGAACTTGCTTGGTCATTTCTGTGGATGGGAAGAAAGGCCATCGTGGCAAGGCATCACCAGAACACACACTGGTGGGGACAAGATAATATAAAATCTTTTGAGTCTTGCTAAGGGTTTTAGAATTTTATCACAAAGGTAATAAAGATCCACTAATCCATTTGTTCATTTTAAAAACATCGTCTAGAAGGTACACAAATGTGGAACCAAATGAAAGAGAGTCCAGTGGAGTCTTGACAGTGGAAGTGCTGATGGAGGAACAGAAGTAGAATCTATGAGATTTGGCCATTACTTGCATATGAGCACTAAGAGAGAGGAAGGGTCTTAGAGATGACGCCCAGCTTTTTTGGTGAGAGTCACTGATAGGTGAAAGGGCTGATTACAGAGAATGGAGAGTCTGGAAGAGGAGTTGACTGAGGGTCTGGAGAGAGCATGTCAATGTTAATCGTATTCAGCTGGAAATGCTTATGAGCCATTCAAGTATCGTCGATAGGCAGTTGGAAATCCTTAGCTAAAGCCCAGACAAGAGATTTTTGGCTGGAGATTATTTATTTATTTTTATTATTTTTTTTAAGTATCTTTGGCACCTGAAAGGCCATGTATTGAGATTGCCAAGACAGAAATAAAGACTGAGGAGTAAAGGGAGCCCAGATCCCAGCCCTGATTAACTCTACGAATGTTCAGATAGCAGAGGGAGAGAGCCAGCCAAACAGACTTAACAGGAATAGCCAGAGAAGCATAAGAGAAGCCAGGAAAATGAGATGTGGAGTCATGAAGCCATGAGAAGACAGTCTTTCCAAAAAGAGGACACAGCTGGGGTGAATGCTGCCAAGATGGCTCAGAAGACTGTGTCTGTCACGTAATTGTTGATGACGTGCCTGTTGGTAACAGGTTTTGAGGAGTGTGGGCAGAAGGTGTTAGCTTGGAGTAAGTTGAAGAATACAGATGAAAGAAGAAGAACTGGGGAATGAGTGCATAGAAATTGTGTGTGTGTGTGTGTGAGCACACGTGTGCACAGTGGGTCTGAGAAGGGAAACAGAGAATCAGGGTAATTGCTTGCATAAGGAAGGATTTTAGTTCCTCTTTCTGACTTCTATACAAGTAGAGCTTCTTTGGACATAGAAAGTAGTGGAGAGTCCCTTGAGGACCACCCATATGGTGGTTACATCCTGTGGAGTTCAGTCACAGGATGTAACAAGAATAACATGGGCAAAGCTACAGACAGTCTAGGGACATGGTGGTTGAGTGGATGTAGTTGTTCCCTTTGGGTGGACTTCCGGTTCCCTTATGAAATGGAGAAGCAAAAGATTCTGAAAGCAAAGAGCTGTGGAAATCCATCTGGATTTTGAAGGGTGTGAAGAATGTATTTAATGATTATCGAGGGGGGTGGGGAAACATGCCCACTGTAGAGCTAAGAAAGAAAGGCCAGGCTTCTTTGTTTGGCACCCACTTGTACCAATAGTAAGGTGTATTGTCTGTTCTCAAGTAGACTAGGGAGGGCACAGCCACAAATATTGCACATATTTCAATTGTGATTAATACTGAAGCAGAAGAGCACAGGACAGTGGGAGAGAAAGGATATGTCAAAACCCTGGGTGTTGGCTGGAACAGAATGAGTTAGCCAGACAGAAAGGCCTGGTGAGGTGAGAGCAGGGCAGGGGGCTAAGAAGCCCAAAAGGGCTCCATCAGGGTGGAGGGTAGTGTGGAGGTGGATATGGGTTAGTAAGCCTACTTAGTGGGTCTGGGGAATTGGAAGGAGACGGGATCACGGAGGCAGTGACAGATGTTCATGGCATTCTTTGTCCCTTACCTTCCCTTTTTACTCACCTAAATGCTCTGAAGATTCAAGTTAGCCAATTCAGATTGACTAGTTCTTTACCTATTATATCATCAACGGGCGCGCATGTGCGTGTGTGTGTGCGTGTGCGTGGGTGTGATGGTGGTACTAGGGTTTGAGCTCAAGGCCTTGTGCTTGCTAGACTGGTGTAACAGTAGCACTGAGCCATGTCTCCCACTCTGTTTTTCACTGGTTATCATTTTTGGTACTGAGGAATCGAACCTGGGTCTTCATGCATGCTAGGCAAGCACTCTACCACTAGGCCAAACTCCCGGCCCCTGGTTATCATTTTTTTTAATGATCTCTAAGTAGTTGTATATAGGAACTGCGACTTCAGGATATGATCTTGGTTCCCACATAGCAGGTACCTTATCTCCATACACCTCCATTTAGATTTACTGTCCTCACTGGGATCTCAGAAGTGTGCCACTGGGTCTAGATTCCATTATGGAAATGGAGTCTGTGGACTTTTCTGCCCTGGTACCTCGGTTCTCCCAATCTCAGCTTCCAATGGGCTTGAGAGGATGGTGATGAACCAGGGTGCCCAGCTATGGGTTGAGAAGGAGCCTTGAGAACTTTTCTGCCCTAACTGGCCTCAAAATTGGATCCTTCTTTTCTCAGCCTCCTGAGATTACAGGCATGAGCCACTGGTGTCTAACTGCTTCTTAATATATGACGAATGTTGATCTGTCTGGGTCTTTCAGACCCACCCAGAACAAAGGGCTTTAACTATTAAGGAGTTCTGATTCCAAGGTGTTGCTTTCTCCTAATTTCAAGCCTGTGATCTTTCTTTTATGAGATTTTCCAGATTTAGACCATGGACATATCAATATAGAGTGTGAAAGGTCTTGGGTATAGAGTCAGTCCCAGTTTATCACACTACATATGTCTGGATGAGTCCATGCATTCTAAACTCCTGACGTTTTGTGGCAGCACAACATAAAAAACATTTCAGATATAAGAATGCTATATCCAAATATTTTTTATGGTAGGGCGAGGTTAGAGTTACATACATTATTCATACATACTCATTACAGGTCATGCATACATTTCTTTTTGAGCAGTATGTCACTTCTTCATTTTCTCCCAGTTTGTTTTCCCCTCCTGATAACTATTTTCTTAGAGGTTAGCTAGTAAGAGGGAAAAGAAAGCATGGCCTGTTTTACACCTGTATGAGCTTCCTTATCTCCTATCTTGCTCCGTGGATGGAAACTGCTTTTGGAGAAGTGGCTTGATTTACATTGTTCCATTAGGTGGTGGCTACTTTATTAACATACTGTTAGTCTCAGTTGTAATGAACAAAACACTATGAAGGCATGCGGGTTTGCCTGGGAGGATCAAAAATTGCTTCAAGGATGTCCAGTTAGCATAGGTTAAAGAGTAGGGGTCAGGAATGCAGGCACCGATGAAACATATTAAATAATATACACTTAGCAGAGATACCAGACCAGCAGCAACCAGAACTACAGACAGGCAATGTGGATGACGAGTCAGTCTGATGAGCTGGGCGTGATATATACATGCCTGGGAGAAGTGGGAGGGAGGAGCTGAGGTTAAAGAGGAGGAGGCTGAGTCAATTAAGGCCATGTATTTCGAAAATAAAGAAAGGGCCCTGAGCCAGTTCCTTGGCTTAACGGTTTAAATGCAAGTTGTAGCAGCTTGCAAATGAATCATTGTTCTTTTCTTCCCACCCATAGGCAAAAGGCACACTTACCATTTCTGTCTAGTTTGTGTTCTTGGGTCTTACGGCAAAACTAAAAACAGTGTTTCACAGTAGAGTTGCCTAAACTTCCTTTCCTTATAATGTCTATAATTCACATGTGAACCTCTCTTTTTTACACATATTTTTATTATAATTAATAGAAGGGTTACATTATATTCGGCAGACAGAAGGTGCATTACTTCACAAACATTGATGCCCTTTCTCATGCCTTGGTCCCCATTTCCCTCCCCCCACCCCCTCCTCTCATCTTGTTTTCCTCCTTCCCTATCTTATTTCAAATAACCAGATAAACATATATATAATATATCAGATAACAAGGTAAGATACTGTAACAATATGAGCTAACCAAGGGACATCAAAAGAGATGATAAATAACATAGTACATTAAGGACAACAATCGTAACTTATATGGTGAGCCTGTTTTTGTGTAGCCTGGGCTCACATCTACCATGTTGTTCCCCTAGAGCAATTTCTGAGAAGAGAAATAAGGCAAGTGAATGGGATAAATGGATGCTGGTTGCCTGGGGAAAACTCATCCACTGTTCTCTTGGGAGCTGCTGCTTTTCTTTCAAGTTTGACCTCACTACTTGGCAAGGTTCTGGAGGGTGTGGACTTTCCAATCGGTCTTTGATGGTCAGCAAGCAGCTTTGATTTTTTGAGTTTCTTCTTCACTTTTCACTTGTACCGAGGGAAAGAAAACAGCAACTGCATAAAATTCATGCTGAAATATGGAGTGGCTTAAGTAACACTTCTTATATTGTCTGTTTATTTATTCACTTTTCCCCCTCCTAAAGCCCTTTTGTGTCTCAGACAAGTATGTCTTATTCTTTAAGAGTCTGGGTTCTGAAGTCAAACACATTGGCTACTTTGGATAGTAAAATTTACCATACGTTTACAACAAGTTCTATGACTTTGTAGATCCTACTAAGTGTCTTGGTAGAGTTGGAGCATTGATGAATTAGGGTATGAGCACATTTGAAGGGACATTGTGGGGACTCCAAGTTTATGTCTAGACCTTTGATCTCATGCTCTTAAAAATCATCTTCCAGGTTAGGTGAACCTGCTAGCAGTTTCTACTACCTCTGGACATGTGGATAAGGCCACATTAGACCATCCAACTGCAGTTGAACTGCAAGATCAGTGTAGCAGCTTACATGACCTCAAATGAAAGCAACAGAAGAGCTGTCCAGCTCTACTCGTTTAAATGGCTGACCCATGGATCTGTGAACACAAAGGACACTGAGTTTTAGCGTAGTTTACTGTTGTTCAAGTTAATGTTTAAGATTTTATAAATCCATTTTTTGACAAGTTTTTCTAGTTCTTAAAATTCTCTCAACTGTATACCTTAGAGATTGTATAAATGGAGTCTCAGAAGTTTCAGAGTGAAAAAGAAAAAATAAAATCAAGCTATCTTCCCCCAAGGAGAACTATTGCCCTTTAACCCAGGTTTCATTTTATCTACCTTTATGACATTTGAGTTGTACCTAGATGTGATTTAATTTTGGCCTTGGAACAAAATTGCCACCAGCATAACTCTTAAGGAATTACCCTGAGAGACAGACTTTCAAAGAAACACATCTTGTCATTCAAGGGAAAATGCGAGGAGTTGAAACTGGCATAATTTTGGAAGTGACTACTTACTCCCAGATGCCATTAGTGCTATTACCTCTTCTGGGATTGACCCAAGAACAGGAATAATATTTGGGTATTTACCATAAGATGTGATGCAAGTAATACTGGGTGGAAAATTGGTTGACTTGTGTTGATTTCTTACCATCACATTGGGGAGAGAAAAGATGTACTGCAAAATCACACTAAGGACCTACACTTTAATGAAACAAGCTTTTCCTTTCCGTCAACTCTCAGTGGGTCAGACAGCAAGAGCTACTGATTCCCAACCATTCTGTTCCCAAGTCTCTATGCATTAAGTGAAGTCTGAATGAGAAACTTGCATTCTAGAGAAAGCTACTTATGTGTCCCAAAGCAGATTAAAGCTGCAATGAATTCATGAATTACACCAGTGAGTCTGAGCGTCTTCGGGAATGAATTGCTAAACTGCTATTTTTAAAGTTAAGGTGCCTTTGCTGTAGATTGAATCTTGCCTCTGAGAGATAGTCTGAAAAAGAATTGTGAATTAAAAGTGGTCACGTTAGGGAGCGCTTTTGATTCTCAAAATGCTCACTCTATCTAACAGAGCTTATACTGCAGAATTCTTGACCCTAGGCAGTCATTTTCAAAATATAGTTTAACCAAGAATGACTACTGTTGCCTCTTTGAGAAGAGCTATATTGAATTTATTTTTAAGTGAAGTGGTTCACATCTCTTCAACTGAAAAATAAGTCATGAATGAGAAGAAAGGCATTCCTGTGAGAGGAGGCTGAGTGTGAATGGTAAAGATGGGGAACGTACTCAAGCCAGAGAGGCTGCTGATACAGGCGATGGCTGGAGCAGCAAAGAAGCCTTTTCAAAGAGAATCTAGCAAGAAGATTCAATGTGACTTCTCTGGGCACAGGCCTGAATCCAGGGATGCTGCTGGCTTCATAGATAATGAGGCATGGCGCTCTCCTCAGAAGCTTAGAATCCATACAGGCACGGAAGGCATCATGCAGCTGGGAAATGAAGACTAGTGAAAACAGAGCATCCATTAACAGCTGCTATGCACAGCACAGTAGGAGATACGTCAGTGCTGGGACAAGCATTAAATGAAGGCATGGAGTGTGTGGCTGCGTGAGCCTGGGTGACTCTTGGGAGAAGACTATACATAATACGTGGTTGGATATGTGTTTCAGATTCTGAAGAATGGACAGGATTTGGAAAAGTTAAAAGAAGTGGCGATTATTATCCCATTTGGAACCCAGAATAGAGACTGGAATTATAAAGGAAGAGATAAGAAGCCAGCTAACACCAGGGCTATTTTGGAAACGATGCATAAGAGAAGCTCCTTAGGATAGAATGAAGGTAGATTACTGTATGATGAATTATATTATAGTATTTTCCCTTAAATGATTGTTGTAAAACAATGAAAAGGATTTTAGTTTGATGTTTCAAAATAATGAAGTTCATGAACATTACTTGTAAGTGACAAAAGCCATACACAAATTATGTGCCATTTTTGAAAGTTTAAGGTTCACTAGATACTTTAGGCCATATAGGATGAGACTAAATGAAAGGACCTCCAGGATATAGAAACAAGACCCATAGACTATATGATTATTGATCTTAATGTAATGTACTATGTTATTTCTCATCTCTTTTGTTGTCCCTTGGTTATCTCATATTGTTACAGTATCTTACCTAGTTATCTGATATATTGTATATATGTTTATTTGAAATAGGATAGGGAAGAGGGAAAACAAGATGAGGGGAGGAGGTGGAAGGAGGGAATTAGTGAATTTTCTTCAGAGTTTAATTAACCTGTAAGAGTGTATAGAAAATACAGTGGGAAGCCACTGTAATCCTAGCTACTCAGGAGGCTGAGATCTGAGGATCGAGGTGCAAAGCCAGCCTGGGAAACTAAAGTCTCTGAGACTTTTCTCTCCAATAATCACTAGAAAACCAGAAGTGGCACTGTGGCTCTAGGGATAGAGTGGTAGCCTTGAGTTGAAGAGCTCAGGGACAATGCTCAGGCCCAGAGTTCAAGGCCCATGACTGACACAAAAAAGAAAAAAAAATTACAGCTGAAAATAGTATCTTGAAATCATAATCTGTTATCCTCATAAAGTCTCAAGTGAAGGAACTTTTTTTTTGATATTTTATATGAATACCTGGACTAGATCGAACCTAGATGAACCAGGAGGTAAGGTACACAAACAACAACTTCCATTATAACATTCCAGTATCTGGAGACACTAAATATTGTTAATTTTTTTTTTAAGACTAGAACAATCCAGGGCCGGGAGTTTGGCCTAGTGGTAGAGTGCTTGCCTAGCATGCATGAAGACCCGGGTTCCATTCCTCGGTACCACATACATAGCAAAAAGCCAGAAGTGGTCCTGAGGCTCAAGTGGTAGAGCTCTAGCCTTGAGAAAGTCCAAGGACAGTGCTCAGGCCCTGAGCCCAAGCCCAGGACTGGCAAAAAAAAAAAAAAAAAAAGACTAGAACAATCCAAAAAAGTCAGGATGTCACTGGGGTGAAGTTGTTTTTATTTTGTTCCTCCATTTCTGTGCCTTTTTCCTCTGAATGACTGATAAGTGAACAAAAAGAAAAAAAGAAGGGAAAAGAAAACAACAACAAAGAAACAAACCTTCTTGGTACCACTTCCTGGAGTTTATTTTGATGAACATTATTTAATATGATCAGAGCCCACATAGACTAAGGCATCTTTGTGTTCTTCCCCTAAGAATATCCTCCTCTGGTCTCACTGTGAGAGTGCCTCGAGTATTAAGTATCCAAGCATTGACTGTGGAGTTTGAGCTTTCATTTATGTTGTGATCATCAGATTAAGTTGGCAAAGTTCATTTCTTGGGTTCCAATCAGAGATGGATTCAGCTGGGAAGAGCTCGGGAATCTTCATTTGCAAGAAATTCCCGTGATATTTGGATATGCACATGACTCTAGCCTATACCTTAAGGAATACTTTGGTCTCAGGAATTTCTAAAACTAATGGAGGGGTCTGGGAATTACGGGTGTAAGAACAGGGAGATAGGATTGTATTGTTGGTATCTAAAGGAAAACATGGATGCACTGCTTCTTTTTTCCCCATACACTGTTCAAATATACTCAGCTTTATTTTTTAGAAGCTGTGCAAAACAGGAAGCTACTGTGGTTAATTTTTCACAAATTTCCCATCAGATGAAGACAGAGGTCATTAAGGCAGAGACAGCAGGCTGGGAAGGATAGAGGTGGAATGTCACCAGGCTATTCTCTTTACTCTAAAACAATTAGCATTTGTAAATGAAACGAATACACTGCTAAGTCTGCTCCTAGTCATCAACCAAATAGTTAAATTCAATAAAAGCCCATACTAATTCAGACAATTGGTGGCCAACCAGAACTTCCTCATCAAGTTCTTTTTTTTTTAAAGTAAGTTTATAACATGTTGATAGGTTCAAAGTTAATTATCATGCTAGAGAATATCTTGCATGAGTCAGAAAAAAATGAGATAAATTTGCATGTACCAGCATGGATAGATCTTGAAAGCAAAACACTGGAAACAGTATTGTGCAAAATTAAATTGATTGCAAAACACCACACACGCACACACACACACGCACACACACACACACGCGCGCGCACACACACACACACACACACACACAGAGGCATATACACTAACCATAGTTTTCAAAACATCTTTCAATGAAAATATGAAAAATGAAATAAAATATGAATGCTAAGTTACATTTTTTAAAAAAAATTTATGTTGGGAAAGGAGAAACTGAAATCAGGGATGTAAGATAAGTCAAAATACAAGGGCCAGGCACTGGTGGCTCATGCCTATAATCCTAGCTACTCAGGAGCCTGAGATGTGAGGATTGTGGTTCAGAGTCAGTCCATGTAGGAAAGTCTATGAAACCCTGATTTCTGCATAATCACCACAAATCAGGAAGTAGAGCTATGGCTCAAGTGGTAGAGCACCAGCTTAAAAAGCAAAAAAGCTAAGGGATGGAGCCTAGGCCCTGATTTTAAGCCCTAGGGCCAGCATAACACACACACACACACACACACACACACACACACACACACACACACACACACACACATGTAACTAACAGATTATTACTGGGAATCCTAAGCTGAGGGATAGGATAGGTTCAATTCTGAGCTCCTAAAAGACTTTATCCTTGCTTATATGAATTTACAATTTGCTTGGAGTTATATTAATAAAATAATAAAATATGTAATTAAAGGAGAGATGCCAGTGATAACTTTGATATTTCAGAGAATAGAGACAAACAAAGAATAATGGGAACATAAAAAAGGAAAAGCAGAGGGAAAAGAAGAGTGCATGTCTTTCCATGTTACTAGTGGCCCTTCAGAGGCACTTGCTTTAGAAATCCTTCATTTTTACCATTTTCTTAATGGTCCATGGAAGTTAATACCAGTTTGGATTTTTCTTATCTCCATTCTCAAGGATTCATTTGCTATTTCTTTTCTACACATAGGGTATATAGTTGAATTTTGTTTAAGTGAGGAAAATGTTACTTATGTCATTTTATTCATTTTTTCCTCCTTACTGGGTTTTATGTTGCTTCAGGCTATGTGAGATCAGATGATGTTTGCAAATTTTGTTTTTAATAGCCAAGTGCATTCTCCTGCCTTACCTTACTTACAGTAGTGCCAACTGCTGTAGTAGATACTGCCCTAATCTCACATTCCAGAACAAAGAGGACCCTCCTGTAGTGCTGGCTCCCTTCCATACAGTGAATCAAGGGCCCAGGGTCCTCTTGCTAAGTGCCTTTGCTACCTTATCTGCATAGCTCTCAAGCGCACTGGGGAGTTTGCCACTCCAGCAGGTGAGAAGCTGGAAGAGAGTAGAACTCATATCTAGGGAGATTTAACAGGCCAGCAGCCTGTTAACCCACGTGCAGCCTCTCAACCGTGTCTTCTCCCATCACCTCTGCTAGACCTGGGGCACATGTCTGGGAAAGGGATTCACCTGATTCCCAGGCTCCTGCATAGACAGGCCTGCCCCACAGCTCCCGTTTGTTCACTCATGATCACAGCACTTCATTCACAGGATGTATGGAAATGGCAGAAAAGCTACCTTTGATTTTACTTGATGTGTTTGACCAATTGAACCACATGTTTGAAGGAGAGTGTTTTAGAGGTCTTTCTCACCAACATGTGTTGATTATCACACACGGGAAATGGCATGGAACAGGTTGACTGTGTGGAATGGAGGGGGCCAGCACTGGTTCATCTTGGTCAGGTGAATTTTGTTGTAGCGTCATCTCAGTGTAACTAGGGTAAACCAGTAGTGGGGAATCTCTCAGTGAACTCTCCTCCAAACAATTCAATGCTTCTCATCGTCACAAGTACATATTTACACTTAATGAGAAGAATGCTGAGTGGTGTATGTATTTACACCAAATGAGAAGAATGCAGATAGATCAAATAAAAATTTAAATTTGAGGCATGCAGAGAAGTTTATCCGGGGATATCTGCTCCTGAATCTCTGCCATCCTTTAGAGATTTGTTCATCATTTTGGTCACTGTCCAAAATGCTCTGGAGGAAACTGAGATGAGTTCTCAATTCAGGGCTAGGAAAGTCACTGGGACTGAATGAAAGCTTGACCTGGGTCACTGTCTTTAAGCCTCTTTGTGCTCAAGGCCAGTGTTCTACTACTTGAGGCACACGTAGTTACTAAGTAGGTCATTAACAAGAAATTCTTGGTCCTTTTGCTATCCTAAATCACACATGTGTATATACCCCATAGAGGGCACGGGTTGATCTTTTGGGAAGAAACCAGATGACCTTTTTGGCAAGAAACATGGCATTGGAGGTTACACTCATCAGCACTTAAGAGCCAGCCAATTTCTTCCATGCATGAGATGAATGAGGTTATTCATAAAAGGGCACCTGGGCAGGAAGTGGGGGAGTTGTGGCTGGCCCTGCCAGGCTGGACCCAGAGGGTGGAAGGATAATCTGTCATCAGAACAAATGAGCCTAAGCTGGCGTGAAGGGAAAGGCCAAAGGTTCTTCTGGAAGGCTAAGAGAAGGAAATGAAGAATTTTAATCTGTTACCGAGTAGCATGGCTCTAGGGAGATGACTGAGCTGGGGCTGGGTCATAAACATCTTGCTGATTCTTTCATGGAGGAGACCTGCCTCTGTGATGCTGGATTTGAAAGAGCCAGTTTTCTTTTTCCATTTTCTTTAGTAGCATCATTAATTTTCCACAATGTTTCTTAGCCCTAAGAGGAGAAAGCCAGCATTTGAGATTCTATCGTGTCTACTGGAAATGATGTTTCTAGATGTCCTTGGCTTCTTTCCAGGGTGCTCCAGCACCATTGGCGTTTGAGGTCTGCACATTTCTGACGGTGGGCAATACACACACACACACACACACACACACACACACACACACACACGCAGCCTGTAGCAGCTTTCATTTACTGAGCATTTACTATGTGCCTAGGCTTAGACTTTTGAAAACATACAATATAACTATTACTGACATCTCATTTTATAGATAGAGACAGTGAAGCTTAGGTTAAGTGAGCTAAGACACAAGAATCTTTCAACCCAATTTCAAAATCCAAGCTGGAAAGTCAAGGCATGGCACCTCAAATACAAGAAGCCTGGCTTTGAAACCATACTTTCACTGTACCATGCTTACATATTTGTGTTTATACAGATTTCCAGCTAATGTGGTGGACTGACTGCTAGTACATTTTCTTCTTGGGGACAAGTGGGAGTCAGAAAATTCATGGCTTAGATGATGTGGACTAGACAGTATAGATTGGTTACATGCATTTGTGGGAGAATGAGACTTGGCATTGCATTTACATGTGACATTAATCAGAGGCCCTTTATAAATGCACACGTTGTAACCAATAGTGACAGGATATTTGTAAGTATGTCTATCTGAGGCATTAAGGTGAACTATTATTTTTCAATCTTTTTGTAACAGCAGGCTCAACGCTCAGTGGAAAAATAAACAAATGAAAGAGTGAGATCATGGTTAATTCTGTCTTAACTAAAATAATGATCTTGACAATTTTCTTGTGTTTTCAAGATAGGGTCTCCCTATATAGGCCAAGATGGCCTGGAATTCATGATCTTCCTCTCTCAGGCTCCTGAATGTTGGGATTATAGGTGTGTTCCATCATACCTGGCCTTGTGTGTGTGTGTGAGATGATTTTATTATTTAAAAAATTTTTATTTTATTTTATGTTTTGGTTGGTTGTGGGGCTTGAACTCTGGGCACTGTCCCTGAGCACTTTAGCTCAAGGCTAGCTCTCTACCCCTTGAGCCCCAGCACCACTTCTGGTTTTCTAGTGGTTAAATGGAGATAAGAGTTTCACGGACTTTTACGTCTGGACTGGCTGTGAACCGTGATCCTCAGATCTCAGCCTCCTGAGTAGCTAGGATTACAGGCATGAGCCTGTAATCTGCCTGGCAGATTATTTTATTTACAGCAATGAACAATTGCACATTGTGTTTCATGACTTTCCCAAGTGGTACATGATATTTTCTATTTCATACTAGTGTAGATTAGCTATATACTAAAAGAGTTTAAGAGCAAAAGGCTCCTCACTTTATATACAGTGAGTGCCCGTAAACACAAAGGGAAGTGTAGTTCATAATTGTCAGATACAGTCTCGATTAGGTCCTCTTCCCCTAGGGGATTATTCAAAAGATATAGCTCTCCCATTGGTTTGCCATTGCTTTGGGGCTAAAGCACCAGCTCCTTAGGGTCAGGGAATAAGCTGTGGTTACAGATATCAATTAAATTGTCCTGGCACATCTGGAATACTTACAGACCTCTGGATGCATTGTGCCATTTAATACCTTCATGTCTGGATGCCTCTTCACTCTGGCATCTCCTACTGTCCCAAAAGCAGGTGCCAAGCATTCATCACTCCCTTTAGGATGCTGATACAAGACAGCAATGGAATTCATGTAACACTGCCATTCACAGACATGCTCCATTGATTCTAGGGCTGGGTAGATAACCTCAGGTATGGATAATCATAGAACCTTTTGAACATAATTACTGAGTCAGCACTGGGCATGTGGTCAAAGCACTGCTAGCCAATGTCTTCCTTAGAGTATTTCACATGCGAATCAAGACTTTTCTTTTGGATCATTACCTGTATGTGTGTGCCACTCATTGTATTCATTTTTCCTACTTTTCTGTCAGATGGAGGAAGCTGAAGAAAGTTGTTTCGAATGAGAGATGGGGTGACAAGTGGAAAGAATGCCTGGAAGTGTTGAATGTCTGGGCCCTACTCTACATTATGAAGAAGTAGTCATTTAATAAAGTTAATTACCTGCCCCAATCCCAGCACATTTTTAGTCTATAACATGGGAAAAATCAATTGTATAGTACAGTTTAATAATAGATTGAATAAGGAAAAACTTGGAGAAAATAAGAGATATTGATTACCTAACAAGATCCCTAGGAAAATGATAGAAAGCAGTACATATAAAAGACCACTTGATGTACAGTGTGTGCTCAGTAAATGTTGGTAGTACTGCCTTGTAGCTGAATGTTAGGGGGATTGTCTTCTTATTTCTCATCCCAATGGATGAAGGGATTTTCCTATTGGTCTCTAAGTCTGTGATCACTGACTGTTGACTAATGTTGGGACAGTTTCCTTTTCCCAGCATCCTTTTGGCCTGTCAAGCTTAGTACCATATTCAAGGCTCACCCTCAGCTGCTGGAAGCACACCTCTAGCCCCAGTTGCCATATCCAGTGGCTTTTCTTAGCCACCTTAACTTCTTTCATTTGAAACATTAAAAAATACTTTAAATTATAGTAAACATACTTTAAGAACCACTTGCTTTCATTGCAATGATGGTAACATATTTAAGGTATGCCCTGATTGAGGAGGAGGGCCAGTTCAAGTGAAGATGCTGCATTTTATGACTGTACATGTAAATAATTCGGATGGTCTCAAATATTAGATTACTAAGCGGGGATGTTGTAGTAAAGCTCTATGGAACAAGGGCATTCTATAAGCCATTCAGCTGACTCATCTCAATGGCTCCAGGAAGCTGCAATATTTTTCTTAATAACAGACTGACCTCATATTCTATGGACAATTGATAAACATTCCTTCATGGTGTCCTCTTAAGATGCCTGTGCTTTCAAGTGGCTAGCCAATGACCTCATTCCATTTCTCTCTTTGGTGTCTCTGACCCAGCTCTTTAAGGAAATGCAGCATCAGCATTTCTCCTCATTTCCTTTGTGTGTCTGGGATCTAAGCAAAATTCCTCCCCAGTCCTCTGGTGAGGGCAGCACTTTATGATCTCTGAGATTTCCCGTGGGCTTTGACCTCAGATTGCTCTGTTCAAGCTGTTCTGGGGAAAATCACTGGAAACTGTGTGAGGATAGAGTGAGTATTGGCAGGGTAGGAGAAGAGCCCTTGGCAATATGAAGGACCTGGTCCTAGTGGTTTTACCACTTGTTGGCTGACTTTCCTAGGTATCATTTTATTTAAGCCTAAGATCCAGGACACATGTGTGATTTGTGGCCTAGGTATGACTTAGATATCTCAGTCAGTGTGCCTCTGAATCACTCACCACGTCTATCTCTAAAAATACTGGACATAATTTCACTCACTCTTTGCTCATTGAAAGAAATAGAGGCTCGTGAGAGTAGTCCTGCTATAGAAGACTGCCCGAGACAGGAAAAATATCCATCCAGGTTGTAGAAGAATTAAGGCCAGTGAATACCTGATCCAGTGCAGCACATTCTCTTGAGACCAAGCAACCTCAAATTTTCTCATTGTTGCTTCACTGGGATATGGGCTCAATCTCCCAGCTTCTTTCGGCAGACTGCTTGCTTCTACTTGATTCTGGATTTTCTGTTCCCTCATTGTAAGAAATTAGCTTGGTGGAATGGCAAATGGACTAATCTATATGACTTTTTAGTTCCCGTACCCTCTTATCTAGCTTGCTCACATTCTTTCACAGCCCTGAGAAGACAAGGCCCAGTGTGTTCAGGAATCTAGCAGTACTTGGACTTTTCCTTTCAGGAGATGTGGTCAGGACAGTTTTTCTGAAAGAAAGTGAGGGAAGGGAACTAAGATTGCCATGTCTGCCTAAGGAAAATCCAATTGAGTGGCTAAACCTTTGGACCATTAGTCAAAACCCACTGGGGCTGAGAGGACACTAAGGCACCTCCAAACCAATCAGCATTATTACATGAAATCTCTCAAAGGGGGTGACATATGCGTTTGTTAATATACATAGTGTGCCTTGCATAGAATCTGCCAGAGGCTATGCACATAATTCATAGTTCCTTCCTTGAGAAGAGTTTCAATTGTATTGTGGAGTTAAAAAAAAACACCTAACTCTTGAAATATAGATATGTCCTTGGATTATATAGAAGGTTTCTTTTTTTTTCTGTCGGACATAAGAGAAGGAAGGGTAAATAATATGTTCAATTTTGAGGATTATAAGGCCTAGAGGCCAGATATTGGGAAAGTTGGAGTAGAGAGTGAATGAATATAGCCAGAGGAGTAGATTCTCCAAAGGAGTAGAAAAATCTTTCATCCAGAGTTTTTGCAGCTAATTTCTTATCTGGACTCTTAAGATTCCTGTTAATCATGCCTTGGCTCTAAATGAATGAATTCCAGCAAATGAGATGAAATGAACTGGTACATAGGTGCAATAGAAGGTCTCAGGTAAGCAATACAAGTTTGGAACCTCTAATACAGCCTCTCAGAAGAAGAAAGACTTAAAGTCAAGAGAATAGCTTAGTTTCAACTGAGAGTGGGCTAGTGACCAAATCAATAATGCAGAAGGTAAACTTTATAGGCTAGGGTTGTTTCTGGCTTAAAAGTATTTTGTTGTAATAAAATAGATATCATTTCCCAGGGGCTCTTCAGAATGACAAAGTGCTTTATAAAGGCAATAGTGTGTTCTGTGTGACCAAACACGAAACTTATTCCTTCTCCAAGCTTCCCCACTATCTAAAACTAGCATATGCTTAATAGCTGTCACAAAAGAAACACATACACTATCATTGCTGTATGGTGATACCGTAGAACTCATGCAGCCTGTATATTACTTACCCAAGGTTAGAGGTAGGGTGGTAGCCGTGAGCTAAGGAGCTCAGGGACAATGCCTAGGCCCAGGAGTAGGGTGGTAGCCCTGAGCTGAAGAACCCAGGGACAGTGTCCAGGCCCAGAGTTCAGGCCCCATGATACACACACACACACACACACACACACACACACACACGCACAAAATTGGAGCTGAGCACGGTGGCTCATGCCTGTAATCCTAGCTACTCAGGAGGCTGAGATCTGAGGATCTAGGTTTAAAGCCAGCCCAGGCACAAAAGGACAAAAGGACCAGAGACTCTTATGTCCAATTAACTTCTAGAAAATGGGAAGTGGGACTTGGCTCAAGGGTAGGGAGGTAGCCTTGAGCTGAAGAGCTCAGGGACATCGCTTAGGCCAAGTTCAAGCCCCATAATGCACACACACAAAATTATCTATAGGTGATGACTTCATGGGGTTTTTATTGAGGAACTACTGAGGTAATAAATAAGAAAGCCCTTTGTGAAAAATGTCAGATCTGTTGGATATAAAATGTGATACTCATGATTGTAGAGGTGAAGAGTCAAAGGCAACGGACAAGTCTAACTCTACAAAGGGAGAAACATGATCTCTTTTAGGCCACAAACCCACCCCCCCATCACATAACTTCCTAAGATCCCTCTTGGGATTAGCAGACTGAGACCATGTGCAATTTGAGGTTATGATATTTAACTTACTTATGTGTGAAGAATTTTGTTTCTAAGGAAAATAACTAAATACACAAAGCCTTGATGCAATGTTTGAAAAGTTTGAGGACATGAACTTGTTTTCACCATACAATTTGTTAATTATTCAGCAGTGTATGAATCAAAACCATATGGATTTAATTTGGCTGAAATGATATGTAGCTTGGGAAAATAGGCTTGGGATTGTGTTGTATGTGAGGACATTGAACAGTGCAGTGTAATAAACACATTGCTTGGCATTCTGAGTTCATGGACTGTTTTTCAGGTCATTTTTAGGTCTTATCTACAGGCATGATATTCTTGCCCACAAACTGGCTGCTATCATTTCCCATTTGCATTTTGTGGGCTACCTTTGATGGCTGATGCTCTACAGATAGAATTTATAACAGAGCTGAGGGCCTGATGCTAAAAGTACAGTGTTTGAAGTCATTTGGTTAGCCAGTTGATAACTCTCCTTCCAGAAGTAACCACTTTCTGATCATGTCAAAATTTTAGGGCTCATACTTTGACTGCCTTGTCTGCCTCCCATAGTCTTTATTTTTTCAGAATTACAATTCTCAGTTGATGTTTTTTTTTCCCCTGGGACCACAGGATAATAATAGAGCCTAAAGAGGGATATACTTACACTTGAAGAGACCAAGGATGAAATTCAAATAGGGTTTAAGGAATATCTGGGCCTCCTGAGGCTGTATGCAAAATGTTCTCTATTTAAATTGTTTTGTGTCCATTCAATCCACTGACTTCTCATTTTGCAGATGATGAACGTTATTATGGACCAAGTTATGTCATCCTGAATTTATATGGTGAAGCTTTGACCTCCAGAGCTTTAGAATAGGATTGTATTTAGAGATAAGACCTTTAAAGAATAGTTAGAGGCCTTTAAAAAGTAGATTAAAGTGTACCCAAGAAGAGACAGAAAGAGAACAGATGCATAGGGCTGAGTATATGCCAAGACAGCAGCAGCGTGGCCATCTGCAAGTCAGAAAGAGAGGCAAACCTGCTAATGACCACAAGCTTGGACTTTTCCACAATGGTGAGGCAATGGGTATCTATTATTTAAGCCACGTGCTTTATGACATTTTGTCATGGCAGCCTTTAGTAAATTAATATAAGGAGCAAGAGGCCAGGAAGGAAAGTGATGAGTCCAGAAGCACTGTGTAATGGAAGAGGGTGTTGACATTAAAATTTAGGCTCCAGAAATAGATTGTTACTTACTGTTCTGTGCCATTGTCATTTGCTATGGAATCTTTCTTCTATTCCTGGATATTTCTTGGGACTTATTTGTGTATTTTTCATCTTTTTTTTTCTTTTTTCTTTTTGGTTATAGGGCTTGGACTCTGGGCTTGGTCATTGTCCCTGAGCCTTTCAGCTCAAGGCTACCACCCTAACCCTGGACCTGGGTGTTGTCCCTGAGGTCCTCAGTTCAAGTCTACTACCTTAACCCAGTTTTCTAGTGGTTAATTGGAGATAAGAGCCTTAGGGTCTTTAGTGCCTGGGCTGGCATTGAACTGCAATCTGCAGATCTCAGCCTCCTGAGTAGCTAGGATTGCAGAAGTAAGCCACTGCACCAGCTTTTTAATCTTTTTTTTTTTAAGCCATCTTTTTTAATACCATTGCCTCCTGGTGGTTGGTTCTATAGGGGCTTTATGGAATCCAGACAATTTGCCTGTGCTTGTCTTAGTATCTGATTTCTGACATCAGACTTTGGGATTTGTGTATACTCATCACAGACCTCGTGAGGTCTCCCAAGTTTGAAATCTTTAATGTCCTACTGTTGGGCTGGTGGGTGAAGAAGGAACTGGGAAAGTTATATCATCTTGTCCTGGTTGATCACTGGTCTCACAAATGATGCCTCTGTGGATACAAAGTTCTTTGTGTAGATAGGAGTTTCAGGAAATGTTTTGGCCCAGACAGGGCCCTGCAGAGACCTGGCTTGCGTCTGTTATCATCCCTCCCATGTTAGCTGGAGCTCCTGGAACTCTGATGCAGAAGAAGCTGAAGAGTGGATTGTCTACTCACTGGTGCTTAGACCAGGAAGGAAGGCCAGAAGGAGGTTGATTCTGCTTCATTTTGTTCTTGATAGCTTTTCCTGTTCCTAGAAAGATGCAGAAAAGAATAAGGAGTTGTAGTAAAAGTAAACTAAAGACCATGGGTATCAGGTGAAAAAGCTGAATTTATCAGGAGCCAAGGATATTTGACTAAGTGAATGATCTGGTCAGAGCTAAGTTGAGGAAGATTGGCTCGATAGAAATGTATGAGATAGATCAGAAAGTGGAGCGGGTGGCTAATGGTGAACTAGAAAATGTCACTGAAATAACCCTTTTGTTCAATAACCAAAATAGCTGGAAAATCTAAGGAGCATTTCCATTGAAGTCTCAAAGCACTAAAGAGGTTGCCAGGGACAATTAACTAAGAACTTGGTGGAGATGAGAGACCAGGGAGATGAGATCATTGTAGACCACTTTGTTCTTGAGGACCTTTGTTGAACTTGAGATCTATTCTGTGGGTTTCTTTTTTCTTTTTCTCTTTTCCCTTTGACTCTCAGCTTCGTTTCTGGCTCTTTGCTTTGTATCTCAGGGACACAAAGCTCATTTTTCCCAGGCTCCCTTGCTAACTGAGATCCAGTTAGGTTCTGGCAATGGGAAACTCTAGTGGAAGAATGAAAGAAATGAGTATGAATATGAAAATTGATACAGGTTTAAGTATAGTTCTAGCTGGCTCTTCTTCAGGTTGGATAATGCCTTCTGCAATGCTAATGGGAATCAATATTTCTCCAAGGCTGTGCTTCCATTGGCAAATGTCCTAATGCCTTCTTGAAGTGATTACTGCTTGCTTACTCAGTGAATAATATTTTTTCTAAAATCATTTGTTGTTGAAAATAATTCCTGAAAGAGTGAAACACTCCTCTTTTGGCTGCAGGATCTTAGTCTGATGCAGAGAAGCCACTGTGATATCGAACTCACAGGTTGAGTGTCTGGATAAAGTATTCCACATCTATGTCAACTTTTCATTTTCTCAGGAAACACAGCCTTGGATCCACTTTATAGTCTATGAATGACATTGATCTCTTTATATAAAGCCTGAGTATATGTTAGTTTGTGTATATGAGTGTGTGTGTGTGTGTGTGTGTGTTTGTGTGTATGTGTGCATGCTTTGCTTCAAACTCTGATTATCTAATTTTACCTGCATTTCCATTTTAGCCCCAATTCTGCAATTAGTTTATCTGTCTGATGGTTTTGAGAGCTGTTCCATGCTTCCTTTGCTGTTTTCTATTGCAACAGGCCAGTAAATCTGACTCTGTAGAACTACAGGGTTGTCCCTGATGATCTTACGCTTGTGTGGCCAGGAGAGGAAGGAGCTATTTTTCGCCTGCTGAAATTAGCTTCGTGTAGGTGGCCAAGAGATTTGGTATTTTCTGTGGCATCCAGAGGTTAACGCCTAAGCTTCTGATGAGAAGCGGTAGGTCAGCTTTAAGAGCACATTGGAAATAGGAGCAATATGGCTAGGTTCCAGGGGACAAAGCAGTTCCCTGATCCCCAAGTGTCATTCTCTTTTCTTCTTGTTTCTTTAGTTGGTCCATCATTTATATCACCAATTCACTGAACAGGAATAGTTACACAGGGTAGTTTCTGTTTTCTCAGTGCTAATATAACATCCAAACTTCAGAGTTACACTTTGGGACGAGAGAGAAATGCAACAAGAATCCCAAAGCAGTCAAGGACTTCATCCTGGGAAGTAGGAGTTAATCAGAAATAAAACATTTTGCTGTAGTTTGCATCAGAATTTTGCTTCCTGGCCTCTGGGGGGACCACAAAGCCCTAAGCCTTGAAATTGCATTAGGAAGGTCTTGGATGACTTAAGCCTCCACAGCTTCTTAAATTAGCAGTTTTGGAAAATTCTCAAGTCTTATTGCCTCAAAAATTGCATTTCCTTCTTTATTGCTACATGGACTAACACACTGTATGCAAAAGGGTAGATCGATGAATGATTAACTGAGGGTTGAGCTAAATGAATACAGGAAGTTGATACATGTTCTATCTAAGAGAGGATGAGATTTAAGGTGGGGAGGGTGGTAAAGACAGAAGAACAGAGAGAGAAATAGTAGGCAAATCAACTCTAATACTCAATGTGCATATATGAAAACAGAACTAGGTAACTTGAGGGGGGCTGGGGAAGATTTTGGGGGAGAAGGGTGAAAGGACAATAACCAAGATGCACTGTACTCATAACTTGACATGTTGAATTGAAACCCCTTTGTATAAATAAGTACTTAAGGATAAGAAATACTTAAAGATAATAAAAATATAATCATGATCATAAAGACATAAATGATAACAATATTGAATGGGTGAATAAAGAAGCGAGTGAATGTTTTACAAATGGGGGTGATGCTAAGAAGGAAGTGAAATAGAAAGAAAAGCATGAGAATGTCATTACAAGTTACTGGTGTTGGTTCTGGTTTTTTTCTGCCAGTCCTGGGGCTTGAACTCAGGACCTGAGCACTGTCCTTGGGCTTTTCTCAAGGCTAGAGTTCTACCACTTGAGCCACAGCACCACTTCCAGCTTTTTCTATATATGTGGTACTGAGGAATTGAACCCGGGTCCTCATGCATGCTAGGCAAGCACTCTACCACTAGACCAAACTCCTGCCCTGGTGTTGGTTCTATAACTTAGAATTTACAAAAATCTTTTCTCCTCCTAACATTTGATGCAATCTCTCATTCTCTTTTTTGAATTCTGGGTCATGGGGCTTGAACTTGGCCTGGGCACTGTCCCTGAGCTCTTCAGCTCACCCTTGAGCCAAGCCCCACTTCTGGTTTTCTTGAGGTTAATCAGAGATAAGAGTCAGGTCCTTTGTATGCCTGGGCAGATCTCAGCCTCTTGAGTAGCTAGGATTACAGGCATGAGCCACCATGCCCGTCATGACGCAATCTCTTTTTGTGATGTTTCTGGGTTCTTGTCAAGTTTGCATCACTGATGTGCGTAATCTCCCAGGGGAGGAGCAGACTGCTTGTCTTGTGTGCTTGGTCTTTTTGCCCAGAACAGTAACTGGTATACAGTTATCTCTCAGTAAATACTTACTGTATGATCCAAGTTAACCTTGGTAGTTATGAGGGAAGGATTATAATCGTTCCTAGATTATGGTGAGCAAAAAGTGGCTCAAAAGCCCGAAAGTGGCTAGTCTATATTCCCAGGATAGTCAGTAGGAAGGACAAGACTCAAGCTCTGCCCTTCCCATGTCAACGCCAATAGATTTTGTCCTTGCTGTATTGCTTACTACCATCTTGCACCTGTTGGCTCCAGGTGACTTGGATGTTTAAGGAAGAAAGAAGGGCCATGCCACGCCGATGCACCCACAAGCCAAATGCAGCTGCTTCAGAAACCCGGGCCTGGACATTGTCAGGCCCTGTCCTTCTGCTTCCACCATTGCAGATGTGACCATGGCTGCCAGGGATTGGAATTCAGGGTCTGCATTGCACAGGAGAAGGGAGACAGTTTCCTGTTCAGTCCTGATAAAACCACAGCGCGCTTTCCAATTTCTAACATTCCCAAGTCTCAGTGAAGCACTGCCATCTCCCTTTGTCATTATTCAGCAGTCATTGTTCGTTCTCAGAGGCTTCTGGGTTCAATGTAGAATAGATGGAAAGTGGATTAATTGGGATTGTAAAGCTTTAAATTCCCGGATGCCTTTGGAGAATGAAACCATGAGAATGCTAGCCTTTTGCCTTGAGCTCCACATCTGTCAGCTTTGCAGAGTAAGATCAATGGCAACAGGCTGACCTGCAAAGCCCAGCATAGAGGATGGGTGGACTCCAATGCTCCTGAATAGAAAGGGAGAAGGACTCCTGTGAAAGCCAGTTGAATGAAATGATCTTTGAAAGAAGCCAATAGCACGTAAGAAATTGTTTTTACAGGGACATCTAGTTTCAGAAATTTTGGATCATGTGAGAAAAATAATCTCTTTGCTTTCACAGAAATCCTGAGGACGTTCTTACATCCCATCAGATGTGCTGTGGCTTGATCAAAGAAGATGGCCACTTTATGTTCTGCTGACGCTTCTTCTCCCCTTTCAATCTCTTTTCATTGTGTGGGACCTATCTTTCTTGTTCCACCGTTTGGGTTCTCATACTGCCTTAACACAGCTACCTGGAGAATAGGAAACATTGCCTGAGTGTTGACAGCATGGAGGCTCTGAGTCTCCAAGAAGTTAGCCTGGACACGACACAACATGAACAGCAGCTCAAACCACAGCAGTCCCCCAGCCCCACCTCCCCTGCGCCTGTTCAAGCCACCAGGGGTGGGTTATGCCTTCAATTGAGGAACCACCACACGAGGCAGCTGCCCGTGTCCAACTTGCAGGAACAAGTGATGGGCTGGAGTTGATACCGTGGACCCTTTCAGTGTATTCTCTGATATTCTCTAATTCACTCCTTCACAAATTCTCTTGGAATGCCTTTAAAAATTCAGAGAAATGGCCAGTAGCCCCATTTAAGTATGGAAAACTAGCCAGGCTCTGGTGGCTCATATCTGTAACCCTAATTACTCAGGAGCCTGGGATCTGAGGATAGTGGTTTGAAGCCAGCCCAGGCAGGAAAGTCAATGTGACTCTTATCTCCAATAAACTACTCAGGGAAAAAAAACCCAGAAGTAACCCTGTGGCTTGAGTGGTAAAGTGCTGGCCTTGAGCATAAGGAAGCTCAGAGACCCTTAGTTTAAGCCCTAGGACTGGCAAAAAAAGAAAAGTGGAATTTGGGGGTGGGGACTGCAGATCTTTGGACGCAAAGCCTCTTGTCTTTTCTGAGTTTGGTGGGCAGTTAGCTGTCTAGTGAGGAAGTCTAACAATGTGATGGTTCTGTCTTTCCAGAAATGGCAGGGATGTGTAAAGAACTGTATTTTGGGGAGGTGGTACTGAGGCTTGAACTCAAGACAATACTCTTCTGCTTGAGCTGAGCAATAGCTCCCACCCTAGGCAAGATTTCTTTAGGTATACCACCTATACCTTTAGAAATACTCCCTATTGCAAGGATTTGTCCTGCTTACATGTGGCATGGCTTTAGAGAACAGATGGCAGGTTGTCTCAAGGAGTTGCAGAGCCAGCTCTAGGTGCAGTGAGGCCCAGTTTCCCCCTTTTTCCCTCCCTCTGCAAAATCATCCTCACTTCTCTGCTGTCCCTTCCTGTCACATCATCACAGCCTGCTGGCTTTGGTTTCTTTACATTCTTCTTTCTCTCTTCTCAAAAGCTTCTCACAGGAAGGATTTGGCAGGCAACTCAGGTCCCTGCTGTGAGGGGGAAAAAAAAACAAACTCACAAACTTGTTCCATTGACTGATTAAACACAACGGGTGACACAAGGCTGGAGCCTGAAAATTCCTTGGCTCTGATTGTCTTCAGGGTTGGCCTGGCTAATAAATGGAATGTGATTATGGCCCAGCCTCTGAGTGCCACCTGTTGTCCCAGTTGAGTGGGTTCTTCTGCCTCAAGTATATCTTAGAAAGCAGAACAGAGCCCAACAGCATTTATAATGACCCAGACAGGGTTTCTTTCTGTTTTTGTATTTTTGTTATTGAAGTCATTGCTTTCAAATCCTTTTCTTTACAGTTTAGAGATGGAAGTTGGCTCCATGGAGCCAGGTAGAGTTAGCATGGAATCCACTTACTAGTAAGAAATGGAGAAGAGTTAACTTCACTCATCCAAACGTTATGCCTAGATATTTGAAAGAGTTGAGAATGAGACTCTGGGATTCTACAGCAACTGTGCAGAAAAGTGGATGGGAACATTTCTGTGCCTCTGTCTCTGTTTTTTTCTCTTCTGTTTTTTTTTTCTTTTCCTCCCCATACCCTTCTCTTCCTTTATACAATATGAGCAACAGTTCAAAACACAGCATCTCCCTGGTGAGCCATGCCTTCGATTGAGGAACGACACTAGGCAGTTGCCAGTGTCCAATTTGAACATACAGGAACAAGCTCTGGTGGCAAGCTGTTAGGTTTGTCAGCTTACCAGGGATATAAGCTGAATGGTGGTTCCAGAAATTATATCCAAAGACTTTGTTTCAGGCCTCCATGATAATGGTTGACTCATAATATCGATAAACTTCAAAGAAAGTACATTTTGTTTCAGGCATGGATGGATATAAGAGCATCAAGCAATGTATTTCCTCTCTTCCCACCTCTCAGTTCTGCTTTCCTGCCTTGTCTTTTTGCAATTATTCCTGCCATGGCTGCTGGCAGTCCCAGGATTCTACTATTGTTACAGCTCTTGAACTCTGTTGTAAAATAGCTCCAGAAATGATCCCAGTTTCAGGTAGTTTGGATGCCAGAATGGCTCATTGGGAAAAAGGATAATTTGATTCACTGGACAGATCTAGATACTTTGTCCAATCCTAGGGCCTAAGGGGAGGTTCAGCCTTATGCTGAGCATAGGGATTGAGCAGAATTACCATGTGTTGGGGAGCTGTTTCCTTAGGAGAACTGCACTAGAGGTATTAAATCTCCACATGTCCACTCAGGAAGCAGGGGACTGGAATGGGAAACAATGAGCATATGTGAATTGAAATACTGAAATGCTGAATCCACAAGAGCAGTACAGAAGGGACATTACAGAGAGAATGATCAGAATAGAATAATCTTTGTCCTGGATTTTAGAGACATTTTTTTTTCAGAAATGCAATGACTAATGAAATAGACAGGTAGGAAAAGATATTTAGGAAGCCTGAGATAAAGTGAGAAAAAAAAAGAAAAAACACACAAAATCAATAGACTACCTAATGTAGTTGTACATGCTTTGAATCCCAGCTGTTGGAAGGTTGACAGAAGAAGAGCAAGAGTTAGATGTGAGTCTGGGAAACCTGAAAGTGACTACAGAGCAGAGGTTTTGGTAGTGAGAGTTGAAGAACTTCAGGACAAATTCTATATTGGCACAACAGGGTCAGTGAGCTATGAAGACATTGCTATGAGATTGCATATGTGACTATGTCTGGACAGATGGGTCTTGTAACAAATTCCTTCATGTTGTAATGTTTTTGAATAAGATCAGATCCTTGGAAAGTCGTATTGATAACATGGTAGGGGAAGGATTTTGTTAACACCCGAAATGAAAAGAGAGTGTCTAAGAAAACAGGAGACTGAGTTCAGAAAGAGGAAAAAGGCTAAATGCAGGACAATCTCCCTGCTTCACAGGCCTGTGCCCTGTGGCATGGTAGGAGGACTGGATGTTTGAAAGATTGATGTCTTTGTACTATGGTGGAAACCCCTCCATAGAACTCTTTTGGGGAGTGAGCATCGGAAGTGTGGCTCAGTTAGTAGACTGCTAGCCAATGAGTGAAAGTGTCAGGTACCAAGTTTGAGTCTTGGGTCTTGAACAAACCCCCTGTCCCCCCAAAAGAACTCTTTCTGGAAAAAGCATTGTAAAGATATAAACATTTATTTATTGCTACATCACACATTTTCTAATGAGCATGTGTTTGTGTGAGTATGTGTTGCATTATCTTAACAGCAGGTTGACATGTCAGTCTGTAGAGATTTCTTTCAATCTAGTCCACCACGCATGGTTTGGTAAGTGAACAGAACACACAGACCGGCACATGGAGAGAAAGATGCTATTGTGTGCGCCTGTCCTGCTTTGGACATGGCTTGAGGAAGACTCAGCTCCTAGGTGCCCTTTTTAGCTTTCTCTCCCATATTTATTTTGGGAAACAATGGAAAGTCAGAACCCAGCATGATACTTGCATGACAATTTAATTTTAAAGGGTTATAAATATGCAACTCTTTAGGCAAGAAATCAAAGCAGTTTGAGCTTATTTTATAATCAGTTCCCAGCACCACTCCCTGAGAAATAAGATAGATTACAATGTAAGGCAATTTGCATTAATAATTTCATTTTTATTTACTTGTTGGCATTTTTTTGGGGGGTGACATAAGAAACGTTCCCAGTAATTGCCTATTTCAGAGCCATGAGAAAGAGGCCTGGGTGTGAGTGCCTCAAAATTAGTGCTTCCCAGTCACACAAATGGGGCATTAAAATCTCCACTCTTGCTTCTTACTCACTCTGGTGCATCCTTCTTATGAACTTTTTTTCCCCAATCATGAAAGCCTCAATACAACAGAAAATTAAAGCCAGATGGCAAAAGGAGATCCAGGTAGAATAACTTCCTGGGAACATGAACAGGAGAATTAGACATGAGTGTGTGTTCAATACTAAGGCCAATTATTTATTCCCAATCTTGGGAAAATTCCTCAAGTTCCCAGGGTCAGAGGTATTTTATTCATAAAATGAGAATCATACTGTCTGCCTTATCCCATTAAAACTGAAAAAAACCCCACTATGTATAATATACCAGGCAGGTAATTATCACCTAATAGATTTTTTTCCCTTCAAAGCCTAAGTAGGAATCTTCCAGTCTACTGCAAAGAGACATAGTATTAGTCTTTTTTTAGGGAATGATATATCAGTCAGAATAAGCTAGATGCTTCTGACATAACAAATGATGTTGGGACGAGTGAGGGTTTTCCAGAGAAACAGAACACATGGGATTTATAGGTATGGCTAGAGATTTATTAGAGGGAATTAGTTCACGAAATGATGGAGGGTGAGAGGTTTCATGATGTACTAGAGAGTCAGGAAAGGTAAGTTTGGCCCACATCTGAAGGTCTGAGAAAGCTGAGATGCCACTGGTGCCTGTTTTGGAATAAAAAAGCCAGCAAACCTGGACTTCTGGTGTCAAGGGCAAGACAGAATGTTCTAGCTCTCTGGGCCCTTAGCAAATTAAATACCTTTCCACAACAGAGAAGGGCAGATATTCCTTATCCTACCTCGTTCAAATACCAATATTTTCTGGAAGAACCTTCACAAAGTTACTCAGTAATAATCCTTTACCAGCTATCTGGGTACTCCTGATTCCATGAGACTTGACATCTAAAATTCACCATCATATTTTTCCCAAATCTCAGTGGCTGGAACAGCCTTTGTCTGGGATAGTCAGGTAGCAGAAGGAAGAAGCTAATGAACTTTGGGTAGGTCTGTCTCCTATATCCAAAATGGCATATTGTTCTGTGTATAATTCATTGAGCAAACCACATCATATGAGTGAGCAGAACATTGAAAAGATAGGGAAACAGAATTATTTATCCCGTTGTGGACTGGGGTTTGCCTGGTTGAGAGTATACATTAATACCGATTAATACGGAGGTCCTGAGTGTGGATGAGGACAACCTATAAAATTTTCAGAAACTATATGATAGATCTCTAATGAACCAAAATTTTGTTGAAGATGAATGAACACACATTCTTGCTACTTTTCACAGTGTGTACCCTCTAGTTAATAGTCACTGTGTTAAAAATGTTAAGGTTTGCTTACAAGCAATAATAACAAAAACAACAGCAACAATGGATTAGTTCTAAAAGGAAGCATTATAGAGAAATAGCTTCAGCTTTTTCTCTAAGTTTTATCAATGTTATCTCTTTTATTTTCTGTTATATTTCTATTGAATTGTTCCATGGCTTCTTTACTGATAATTTAGGAAGCGGGTGAATTGAATACTTTATATTTCTCCAAGGAAAATAAAGAACTAGGTTGCTTTTTATTTGTTTGTGACTCTCCATTGATTTTTTTCCAGTGGGTCAGTGACTCACAGTGGAAAACAGCATCAGTACCCTTGACACAGAGCCCGCTGGGAAACAGGAAGGATGGTGCTGAAGCTGAGTGTACCCTCAATGAGCCATTTGGTCTGCTCACTCTCAATCTTGTGCTGCATAGATAGTCTTTAATGAGTCAATCAACCATATTCTTTTTCTCTTTCTTTCTCTTTCCTCCTTCCTTCCCTCCCTCCCTCCCTCCCTCCCTCCCTCCCTCTTTCTTTCTTTCTTTCTTTCTTTCTTTCTTTCTTTCTTTCTTTCTTTCTTTCTTTCTTTCTTTCTTTCTTTCTTGTCTTTCTTACTTTCTTCTGTACAACAAAAGCCATTGGGGATGAGCCTTGAGGAGGGGGCACAAGAAGGCAAAGAGCAGGGAGCAGGTCTAAGTGGGAAACCCCTACTCACTTGAGATTAATCATTACATGGTGAAGTTTCTTCTGTTTTCATTCATCACAATCTCTAGTCCCAGAAGTCACCACAGAAGGAGCAAACATGGCAGCCCTTGCTAATGTCTTACGAGGAGTTGTATACATCATTCCTTTTTTAGGTCTAAGACACACATACAAGCTTAAGCTATTGAGATCTTTTCTCCATGGGATTATTCTTCCTAGGCTGAAGTTTCCTCTAGGCTTTGGGTTAGTCCTCTCGTTTCATAAATGAGTAGCTGAATTGCAGAAAGCTAAAGGGAGAATTCAACTACTGCCACAAGTCAATTGTAAGACCATAGCCTCCCATCCCTTTGTTCTTGTCTCCTTCCTAAGTCTCCCCGCTCCGCCCCCCACGCCCTGCTTTCACTGCTCTTTTGTGGTGGCAGATACTCTGCATTGTCAGAGTAGTGGAGTCCTTCAACCTCCCCATGTGTGCTGCCAGGTGAATGGTGGAGAACTGAAATCCCACTGGAGTATCTTTTGGCTTAGTTTTCTTTCTTTCCTTCCTTCCTTCCTTTTCTTTCCTTCTTTCCCTTTCTTTCTTTCTTTCTTTCTTTCTTTCTTTCTTTCTTTCTTTCTTTCTTTCTTTCTCTCTCTCTCCCTCCCTCCCTCCCTCCCTCCCTCCCTCCCTTCCTTCCTTCCTTCCTTCCTTCCTTCCTTCCTTCCTTCCTTCCTTCCTTCCTTCCTTCCTTGTCTCCCTCCTTCCCTGATTCTCTCCCTCCTTCCTTCCCCCACCCCGTCCTCCTTCTCCTTCTTCTTCTTTTGTTGGTCACGGAACTTAAACACTGGGCCTAGACATTGTCCCTGAGCTCTTCAGCTCAAGGCTACTGCCCTACCCCTTGAGCCACAGTGCCACTTCTGGTTTTTTTGGACTTTAGTGCCAGGGCTGGCTTTGAACCGAGATCCTCAGACTTCAGCCTCCTTGAGTAGCGTGAGCCACTGCACACAGTTTAAGTTTTGTTTTGTTTTGTTTTTTAAGTAAGAGCAGTCATCTCATTTACAAGGATCTGCCCAGACGGCTTTGTCACCTTCCAAAGGCTTCACCGTCTACTATCATTGTTACGAAGGTTAGGGTCTCAGCACACACATTTTATGGGGACAAAAACATCCAAACAACAGCAAGCTTCTCTTATAACCCTTTCCAGATCCATTCATGACCTTCTTCTTTTGTTAGAGTGGAAGAAAATGGCCCCAAGTGATTTTATGGGCATTTATCCAAGATGGCCAGACTTCCGACAACCTGGCTCCCTGAATGACTATGCAGAGGAGAGCAACTTCACAGCCCTCTTGACCTGTGTACACTGCGGGGGTAAAGGAGATGTACATTGGGTCAAACAGAACAAAATATATATGTCCATTTCTTTTTATAGTAGTAGTTAGAACTGTTTTATTCAGGGTGAGGATGAAATGAGCTCTGAAGTGAAAACTACCTAGTCAGGCAGCGCAATTTGAGTCTAGATTCACTGAAAACTAACTCCCCGGTAAGCCAGAAAAGCAGAAGAGCCTGGAAATATTTTCTTTTTACACACATAACCTGCATTTGATTTCTATACCAAGGTGAGACAGATAGATACCTTGTTTTTCTGTAGAGAAACTAAAGTGTAGAGATACTGCAATGGACCCCAGCTCATAAGCTTAGATACGAGAGAGTCTGATTCAAGCTCAAGACTACTGTATAGTCTATTCTTTTCTTTCCTTTTGAAAATACATATAAATCCCTCTAACTGAAAGAAGTGGAGTTAATTTGGAGAAATTTGTACACAGTGGCAGACATGTAGACATATATCAACCCATATCCAAGATGATATGCCTCTGCAAAGTTTATTTCTTTGACAGATCTTGGAAAACTAATCTCCCACTGTCAGTTTTTTTTAAACTATTTACCCTTGCTTTAAAATGTAGGCTTTATGATCATTCAGTGATGGTGAAGCTAACGGGTCTGGAAATGACAGCCATGGAGAAGATGGTTTTATTGAGCTCCCAGGAGAGAAAGTCACTCAGCACACTCTGCAGGACAATGCCATCAGTCAGGAGCAGAAGAAACAAGGGGAAATGTGGGCTGGAGCCTCAGTACAGCTTCTGTGAGGAGGGACAGGTGAGTCAGTGCATGTAGGTTTAGCATTGGCTTATTTACATCATTTCTGTATGTTTGGGGACATAGATATTGTACTTAGTTGCTTTGTGCCTATTCCAGGGGTGATTAAACTAGAGGAATAGTGACTCAAAGTATAAGAGCTCCTTAATGGGGAAATGGGAGTGGGCCATGCATTTGACTGGTTTGCACAGGGTACATGTACTCATAAGTAAGTCCTGGTCTCCCTTTAAGAACCTGATATTTCTGGAAGGGACAGTTCTTCTAGGCTCTGTGACTCTCCAAGTAAGCCAAGCATCACAAGTACTGGAAATCAGAGGGCATGATTAACATCACCTTCAGGTTACAGTTTCCCTTGCTCACAAGGAAGAATTGGGTCCCAACACTTTCATGTTTCAAATAAGGCAAGTTTGATCAATTAATTAAAACTTGAGGGTGAGAGGCACAGTTTGGGAAGCACGTTTAACCTGTGGCCTCTTTGGAGAGATCAACCCAAAGTTTGTGGAGCAGGCTGGGAACAGATATATTATGTCTGGGGTTAAATCAAGCCATTGCAGAGAAGTCTCTCTCATGTCTTCCACTCACTTGCCCATTGTTTACTTCTCCATATCTTCTCCTCCCAGTCATACCCCCTCCACTCTCAGTAGCATACCACCTTGGTTTCCCTCAAAGTGCCTTAACCTCCAAAAATGATCTCATGTTACCAAAGTCACGCACTTAGCACTGAAGCACAGAGCAGATTTTAAGATACCAGAATGTTAGGAAATTGGATATATGTCTTGGGGGGGCGGGTTGTGGGCAAGAGATGAATCATAGGTTAGGGAGAGAGACTGAGATTAGAGAGAGGTTTTTATTTTACAGCAAATTTTATGGCTAGACAAAACTTGTCAGGGAAAAAAAAGCCATGGATTAGATGAAGTATTATTTAAATGAGAAACATTTCTAGTTCCTGGCTTGAGCCACCAGGTATGCATTGGTCTCTAAGCAGAAAAGACAAAGCAAAGAACACTAAGACCCCAGTTTTCTTCTTCTGAAACATTCCAAGTTGTGACATCACCTAATTGCTATTAATGGTCTTGATGACATCTTGGTGCCACTGGGTAAAGGTTCCAAGAAAGCTCTCCAGAGTGAACTACTATCTTTATCTGTACATTAAATACTTGATATAAAAGGCAGTACTGTAGAGTAGGTTTCTCTTCTTTGGTTTCATGAAAGATATAACATTGTTTAGAAAAAAGATTTATATTTAATTTATTTGTTGATAGTATTGATTCCCTACCAGGGTTATTTTCACTCCTAGATTTAAAAAAATGCAATTTACTCTGCTTGCACGTGAGTGCAGAAATAATACAGTTAGTGATTTCAGTTCCTGAATGTTGGCTGACATCAAACAACTGAGAGGTAGTGCAGCTGCTTTGGGGGAAAGAGGGATCTTATGGAGCTGCTAGATCATTACTCTACTTGAAAGGTATAGAAGTAAATATTTTATTTCATCCTTTGCCACTACTGTTATGATAGTACAATGGTAAATCTTTTAAAGATTTGCTGAATGCTTCTGGCATGGCTATGAAAGAGACTCAGCCAAATGAATTAAGTCTAAGAGAAAGGAGGAGGAAAAGAGACAGAATGAGAGAAAGAAAAGAAGAAAAAGGAACAGAAGGGAAGGGAAGAAGGAAAAAAGATAGGAGAGGGAAGACAGGGAAGAGGAAGAGAGAAGAGAGGAGGGAAGATAGGAGAGGGGGAAGAGGGAGGAGAGAAGATAATTCAAATTGCACTCAGGAGCAATCACCAAGGTTATGTAAAGAGATGATGTTGAGTAGTGGCTCCGGTGATTTGAATCCTGTTGTTTAATGTACTAGCTTTTGACTATAAATGGTGTCAATCTGAATCTCTAAACTCAACAAAGTAAGAAGTTCTGAAGGTGGGGCCCTTCTGAACCATAGAATGAACACACTTCTTACTCCTAAATGAAAGGCTGCCAGTCTACCTGGGGGCCTTACCTGTGCTTCCAGGCCCTATGGAATGCCTGTGTTTCCTTAGGGTCTGGAAAGAATTGTTTTTTTCCCTGTGGACACAAGTCCAAAATGTGTTTCCTTGGTTGTATTTCAAGTTATTTCTGCCATCCAGAAACCAAACACCACCCTTGAGAAAATGCAGGACATCAGTGGACTAAATCAAACATTCAGAAGCTACTTGGTACATTTGCTTTTCCACTAACAGATGCCTCATGAGGCCCTAAATCATATACTAGTTTTGAGGCTTTTTTTTCTGTCTGAAAAGAAAACAAATTTAGGTGTAAGAACAGCACTTCCTTTATTAGGATATTGCAAAGTGGGGTGCTGAAATATGGGGACAAAGACTTTCCCAAATTTTGACTTCGGTTCAGTGAAACTGATTTTGGATGTTTGACCTTCCAAACTTAAAAGAATGCTAAGCCATTAATTTAAGAAGTTAATATATATGCATTTATTATTTATTATCATTAAGTCATTGCCCAAAGGAACTTCTATTCAATTCAATTTATGAACACAATGCATCTCGATCAATGCCACTCATTTCATCATTTCCCTTATTTTTCCCAACCAATCCCTACCACTCAATTTTCTTAACTTTTTAGGAGGTGATGCACTGAATATCATCGCTGCAATTGCCTCCCTTTCCTCTCTTCATTTGTCTTCTTCCCTCCCCTTCAGTCTTCACCTTCTAAGTACCAGTTCCTGGTATTTTGTTGCACTATGAGTTCTCCCCAGCCCAAGGAATACCCTTTGAATTCTCCCTTGCAAAGACCATGCCTTGGTAAAGACATTTGGGTATACTTGCCTACAATCCTGTTGTGTTTACCTGTACATTCATAAATTAGTTCTTTTGCCTGGGAGAGAAAGCACATGTTCTTTGTTTCTTTAGGCCTAATTTCATGTAACATAATTTTTTTCTAGATCCATTTATTTCTTTGAAAATGAAGCAGTATCATTTTTCCTAGTAGATAAGTAAAATTCCATTATATATATTATATAGAAAGATGTACATATATACACACCACAATTTCTTGTTCAATTTGTCCATTGAAGGGCATTTGGGTTGTTTCCATGCTTTAAATAAAGTGAAGTGCAGTCACAAATATGGTTATGCAGATGGTAAGTCACTAACTCTGTGTGGCTTCGTTAGCGTGATAATAGAAAATGAATACTTGGTTGAGGAAACTGAGCTGGAATCACTGGAGAGGACCTTCTCAGAGGGGGGCATTCTGATAGCTCAGATCAGCAGAGTCCATTGGTGTGTTCTGCAGTTATGGAGCAATTCCCACTAGTCTCGTGTAGTTCTGGAGCATTCGCAGTGTGGTTAATACTACTGAAAAATTGAATTTTAAATTTTTATTTAGACTTTATGTATCTACATTAAACAGCCATGGTGTGGCTATCTTCTTAGGTGGTAGAAGCTCAAATATGACAATGAGTGTTTGAAATTAAGAGGAAATGAATTGGAATTACCGTCAGTGAAACCGAGAGGCCATATAAGATGCTATAAGATGAGGGTTGCGATGGTGCGGGAGAGGGGGGTAGGAGTTCAGGTGTTAGGGAAGATGAGGGTTTGAGCCAAAGGCGTACCTTTGGTAAGAAGAAGAGGGGAAGCTGGCCTCAAAATCTGATAGCTGGAGAGTCCAAGAAGTTGAGGGTGTTGAAGGAAGGTGACAGTAAATGGCATGAAGCAAGGCTGACACCTACATAATTCCCAGGCCAGTGGGAAGTGAGATATGGGAGGGAAAAATTGCAGCATTTGAAAGTGTGGGGAGTGAGAGAAGTTTAAATCACAACAATGAAACGCTTTTGCTTGCATTGCAATGGGTGAATTTCCCACACAGCTATGAATCCTGTTGAAGTTTGTCACGTGTGATGCTACCAGGGAAGGAAAGGAGAGTTCTGGAGAAGGAAATCAGTCTCTGTCATGCATGATCCCTGTGGGTCCTCTGCTTGAATCTCTGGCTTGCCACTGGATGGAATCTGAGTTAATATGCTTTGCCATACATGATTAGTTGCTCATGAATTATCTGTACATTCCCCTAGTTTTTTCAAAGAAGTCGTTTGAGGATTCCATATTTAGTTTTTCATATATGAGGAGATTCTGTCCGTGCAGGCAAAGCTTGGTGAGAAATTGGAGAATTGGCAGCAAAGGCCCCCAAGGGACATAAATAAGGGACATAAATTAGGCAAGTAATCACACTTTACATTAGGCTTCCACTAAAAGGAAATGCATTTCTGTAGGCTGCTTCTATAGGCTGTCCTAGAAACATAGCTATATAATGGACGCACAGCGCATGGCACTATGATGAATGGCCAAGACATGGGTTTGCTCTGAATTGGACCTAGGTCTGAATCTAGGCTCCATGAGTTGTTAGCAGCAAAACTGTATGAGATTTAAACCTGTGTGCAGTTTGTTTTTCTCATCTAAAATAATGTGCTGGGCTGGGAGCGTGACTTAGTGGTAGAGTGCTTGCCTAGCATGAATGAAACACTGGGTTCCATTTCTCAGTACCACATACACAGAAAAAGCCAGAAGTGGTGCTATAGCTTAAGTGATAGAGCACAAGCCTTGAGCACAGAGCGGCTCAGGGATAGTGCCCAGGCCCTGAGTTCAAGGCCCAGGACTGGCAAAAAAATTAAAAATAAATAATGCTGATAATCCATGCTGATAATCCTAAATCTAATAGAGATTAGGCAATTCTGTCTACGAATCCAAGAAGGTTGTTGTGAAGTTCAAGAAAAGCACACTATAGGAGGGTGGTGGGTGGGAGGGTAAAGGGTACCAAGACAGGTGAAAGGGTATCAATGTATGTGAATCAATGCACCTTCTATATGGCAAATATCATGTAACCCTTTTATTAATTACAATTAAAAAATAAATTAAAAAAAGAAAAGCACACTATATAGTATGTAGCACATATAAGTGTTTTGTTGTTATGTTGAGAGAAATTCTTGCAAATAATATGCCAAAATAAACACTGACATGTAGCTTTAAATTAGCAAATGACTATTTGCATTTAAGAAGCACAGCCCTGCCTGATGTGTGGCTGTAATTCTAGCTAGCTGGGATGGTGGGTAAAATTAGCAGGAACTATTATCTGGAAAACATATCAAAAACAAAAGGGCTAGAGGCAAGCCTGGGGCATGACTCAGGTGGGAGAACGTTCCTCATAAGTGTCAGACTCTAAGGTCAATCTTTTTTTTTTTTTAATTTTATTGTTGGGGTAATGTATAGAGAGGTTACAGTTACATTTGCCAAGAAGTAGGTGCATTCCTTCTCACACATTGATACCCCTTCTCATGCTTTTGTTCCTATTTCCCTCCCCACACCTTTAAGTTCAATCTTCTAAATTTTGTCAGGAGAAAGGGGAGAAGAGAGAAGAAGAAAGGAGAGGAAAGAGAGGGTAGGGGAGAGGAGGGGGGAAAGAAGACAGAGAGAGACAGAGAGAGCAAGAGAGAGAGAGAGACAGAGAGAGAGACAGAGAGATTCTACTAGGTTCCTGTAGTGGCACTGCACCCAGCCAGGGAGTTATTGGCGGCCGGGTGGAGTGTCCTCATCTCTGGGAAGTCTCAGCTACACTGTTCATAAATGGACAGTGAGGCGTGAAGTTATAAAATGGTTTATGGGAAAACCCATGAAAGCCTCAAGCCTTGTATAATACTGATTAAGAAGAGTTTAAATCATTCATGTTTTATTAGGAAATGTCAGTGGTTATGAGTTAATCAATTTCAAATAGATTTTATTTGTGTAAAATTGGCATTTTGGAAAATGAATTTATTTCTTACCATCACCTCTTCCAATATGAAATTATTGCAGTATCAGTAGTAAATGCACTCTGATTGAATCTGTATCATTAATCATATCCTCCTAAATTGAACTACTAATAATGTCTTACAGGATTAAATACAAAGACACAGAGGACGCTGGCTGTATTTCAAGTACTCAAGGAAGGAGGAATGCTATGTCTTAAGGACATTGTTGCATACTTTTGGTCATTTTGACTGTTGAAGGTTTTACATTTCTTCTTCAGTTTGAATACTGTCTTTAAGTGTCTTGTTAGAACAAAGAACCATTCTTCTAAAGAAGGTGGCAGGATATTAGGCTGAACTTTCCTGTTTGCCTTTGTGTCATGCCTCATATATTAGATATCCCACACTGAATAATTGCCAAAGGGAGTAAATAATGTTTTTAATGATTTATTTTTATTATAAAGGTTATTTTTATTATAAAGGGCTTAGAGTTGCATAGGTCAGATAAGGAATATATTTCCATTTCTTTTTTTCTTTTTATTATTTTTTTTCTTTTTTTAAGATTTTATTAACACTGATTTTTTATTAAAGAACTTATTAACATTGATTTTTCCTTTTTTTTTTAACAGTATCACCTCTTCCATTGTTTTCTTCCTATTTTCCCCTCCTGATCTCTTCCCCACCCCACCCCTGGATCAAGTTGTACAGTTCCTTTTCAATATATTGCCTAGTAAGTATCATTGCTGACTTAGTTCATCCTTTGTCCCCCTATTTCGGTGCTTCCCCTTACCCTCCCCCAAAGAGATAAATTTACATACAAGACAAAAAGTATGGAAATCAAAAACAACAACAAAAGGGGGAAAGCAAAAACAAAAATCACAAAAAGTAAAATAAAAAATTCTTCTTTCCATTTCTTGGTGTTCATTTCAAATAGCATCATTTTATATAATAATATGCACAGAGCTATTGAGCCTTTGTGATCCTCTGCTAAGAATATCCTTATTTGATCTGGCTTAGTTTTTCCAAGTCTTTCCATTTCCTTACAAATGGAGCAATACCATTCTTTCTAAGGAAGCATAGAATTCCCTAGTGTGTGTGTGTGTGTGTGTGTGTGTGTGTGTGTGTGTGTGTGTGTGTGTGTGTATGTGTGTGTGACATATATATATATATATATATATATATATATCACATAACCCAGAAATGAACCCACAGACCTATAGCCAGCTAATATTGATAAGAGAGCCAAAAACACAGGATGGAAGAAAGATGGCTGCTTCAACAATTTGGTGCTGGCAGAATTGGCCATACCTATGCAGAAAACTCAAACTAGATCCTTATATATGACCCTGTACCAGAATCAGTTCCAAATGGAACTCCATGTCAAGCCAGATACCATGGCAATATTACAGGAAGGGATAGAGGAAACACTAGGGTTTCTTGGCAGGAGAGTACAGAATTGACACTCTGTGGAGAAGACATCTGGCCATAGAGATGGGAACAGATCCAGGTCAAAGGCCAATGGCAGAGGAAGTAGAAGAAGGCATCATCCCTCTTTGAGTCCTAAGAGTACCAGGACATGCTGCTACATCTCCTTAATTTCTTTTACCACTCTTCATACTATGAACATCTGTTCATGGCTTACTACTAATGGTTGTTTTATTTATTCCCTATGGGAAATAAATAGAAGCAATCAAAAAGGAGCCCTCTCAAACTCCCTCTATCAGTACTCCATCCCACTCACATTTTACCCATTTATTCTTGTTTCAATGGATTAAAGATGTGCTCTGCTGGTCCAAATGTTTCAGGTGCGTGCTAGAATCTATCCCTCTGCCTCATTCAAGTACTGCTCCTTCAGTTACAGCCTCTTGTCCCGATATTATCCAGACTTTTCCTCTGTTGTTTCAATCCTGTAACATGCAAATGTGTTGGAATATTCTCCCTAATCTCCTTCAGGACCACCTGGTAAGAATGGTCTGTACACCATTTCCTCTGCTCACGTTTTCTCTGGCACTTTTCATTCGGACTTTATTCTGGCATTTCCATAAAGCTTGCCAGGAAGGAAGCAACGATTTCACATTGTCAATTCAATGGGCCATTCTTAGATCTTCATTTCTCAATGGCATTTGCCAAAATTAATCATAGACTTCTAAACCACTTGCTGCATTTTGTCTTCAGGACAGTGTTCTCTCTGGCTTCCCTTCTTCCCTTACTTGTATGTAGTTTTACCTTTACTGGCTTTTCTTTATGTTAAGGACTCTCACTATTGCAGCGCTTGGGGGCTCAATCTTGGCTCTGATCTCTGTTCTACTTTTTTTTTTTTTTGGTCATAGTTTGCTGTCTTGGAAATACCGTCTGGTTCTCTGAGTTTAGATGCCTTTAACACCAGGACCTCTGCTCGTTGGCACTTCCCATATGCACTCTCTAGTTGTCCCTCAGTATCCCCACTGGAGTGTCAATCCCAGCAGGTCTCATACTGAACTACTGATTGCCTCATCACACTCCATGCTTTCCTCATTTCAAAGTTGGAATATGGAGTTGCCATTCCCACAGTTCCAAAGGCTTTGGTGCCTGGAGGATGAGGGTGAGAGAAGTTACTTCAGTGTCCCTTCTCTCACCCTCATCCTCCAGGCACCAGCAGCTGCTAGCACTTCCATCAGTCCTTTAGGTGTTGAGGCCCTGATCATTCCTCCTCATCTCTCCCATCACCAGCCATCACTACTGTGCCCAGCTCTCACTAGCTGTTGGAATCATCATCTCGGGCATCTCTGCTCTTGTATCACTCAGCCTCCATGTTGTCTAGTCTCTATTAAGAAAGGTGATCTAAGAAACTGCTTCTTCTAATGTCAGGCTTTCACTGTCTTTGCTGAAGGCACTGTGGTCATGTATAACTTCAGGAGAGTGACTTGGAATGGATGCTAAATTCCTGCATTTATTACTGGTCCATACGCAGGCTCTGCCCCCACTGTTACCTCACTCTGGCTCCTATCTCTTCTTTTTCAGCATCTCCCATTCCTTGCTTGCTGTAGCTATGTGGGCTTCCTACCTGTCCTTTGAAGCCATTGCACACCTCCCATTGTTGGGCCTTTATACTGTTACCCCTTCTGCTTGGAAAGTTTTTTCCTCATCAACACCATGGCTCATTCTCCTACTTTCTGCAGGTCTTTCCTTACTTAAAGTTGAGTATCAACCCCATGACTTTCTCACCCAACACTTTCTATTCCTTTTCCATTTTTTAAATTTTTTTGTAGCACTTGTTACCACAGCATCTGTTATATATAGTTGGTTTTTATCATGCTTGGATTCTTCTCAATTGACAGGTGTTGCTCGTGGGGTCAAAGATGGAATATCTGCATCTCTTGATGCCTGTGTGCCCAAATGAGTTTAACGGAGAATCTTATACAAGTAGAATCTTATACAAGTAGCCTGTTTTTGTGGTAGATCTAGTGCCAGGCTTGGTTGTTGTTGGTATTTTTGTGGCGTTTTGTTGGTGGTAGGGATTCTCTGTATAAGAGCAAGCATAATGCTTATGCTACAAATGGTTGGTATTGTAAGATGACGCATGGACAAAGATATGTGTAAGATTAATTCAAGTATGAGTTGCAGTGCTGTTGGCCATGTGGTCAGTGATAATGGGTCGACACATATTTCTTGGATAGGTTACCTTTAAACAGAGACATGCACAAAGCAAAACTGTGCTTTGTGTGTTGATGAAAATGTGATCAGAAGCACACAGACACCTAACTGAAGGTTATTTTTCTTTGGAGTAATGGTTGTATAATTTGCTCAGGTCACTGTAGCAACTGCATAAAATGTAACTATGGTAAATAGAATCCCCTGCACTTATTTCACTTATTTATTTATGTTCTTTTCCAGAAAATACCTTTATGAGAACTTATAATACTGTCTCTTTGTTCCTTCTATAGCTTTTGTATTGGTTCCAATTCTTGATATATTGAACACGGTCAATAAATAAGTTTTATAAATAAACACCAGTCATTAAAAAATGAACATATATTTCTAATGTATGCATCACATTTGTTTATAAAGGTACTGTTGAAGTAAGGATCATACATAAAATACCAGAAAGGCTTAATTCTTTATATTTTAGATAAAAATAGATATTGAATGTTTTTATTCTGCATCTTAATGGCTTGGTCTTTTGTACCCTTGAGGAATCATGCTTCACTTTTGAAGACCATTGTACTTGACAACTCCCAGAAATTGATAAAAATTTTCCATGAAATGGTTTCCTGGTTGCCTTGCTTGCTTGGATAATGGGAAGATCTTATTTCAAGCAATTATACAATGCTAATCTGACCAGGAAAGGGGATTCTTGCTGGTTTACCTTCTTAGCAAAAGTGTTATCTCTATATCCATTGCCTCCTGTTAGCAACCCTTATTTCATAGTCTTATGTGCTTATACAACTCTACCACTAACAAATATTTCCTCAAAATAACTTAAAACCTGTGAGCTGTAACTTCTATCCTTAGACCTGGTTTTGCCCCTTTAGTATATGAATCATTTCATCTCACTTGTCCACAGCAACTTCATACATTGTGGTAGACAGTATTAGTTTCTCCTAAGTCCTTGATTTTGCATCTTTTTTTCCAGCTCATTGAAGGATTCTTTTTATTTTATCAATTAGCTTTATTATTTGGAAGGCATGTTTTTGGCATCTGAAAAGACAGAAGGTCTTTGGAAGATACTTGGTTGGATCAAGATAACAAGTTAAATTGGCCAGTGACTATGGCTGAGGAAGTTTTTAAAAAAATGGTTGTGTCTAATGATCCATTTATGCTGTTTTCTGTTCTAAACCAGGTACTAATCACTACTTCTACTCCATTGTCTCCAAGCATTCTGTAGTTTATTGTTTAATAGTTTTGCCTTAATGGCGCCTTGGGTAATAGGAGAGAGGAATGGGCCTACAGAGAGATGACTGCAGTGGTAAGAGGCAAGATAATCAGTGAAGTGATAAAGAATTTAACAAGTGAATTTAGAGTATTAACAAGGGATTACATGCACATTAGAATCCAGAGTAATTTTAGTGAAGTTGTGTGGAAATTTGAACCATCTTATTTGGAACTAAAAAAGAGATTATGGTAGAAAAAAAATACAGAAGTAGCTCTGACTTTTCCTTTCCTTGTATTTTCTTTCTTTCTTTCTCTCTTTCTTTTTTGTGGGTCACTGGGCTTAGACTCTGGGCCTGGGCACTATTCCTGAGCTCAAGACTACTGCCCTACCCCTAAAACCACAGCCTCACTTCCTGTTTTATAGTGATTAATTGGAGATAAGAGTCTTATGTTCTTTAGTGCCCAGGCTGGCTTTGAACCTCAATCCTCAGATCTCAGTCTCTTGAGTAGCTAGGTCTACAGGCTTGAGCCACAGTGCCAGCCCTTTCCTTATATTTGTAACAGGGACATTATCCAAGCCCTGAGGTCAAGTCCTAGGATCACACACATACACACACACACACACACACACACACACACACACACACACACACATACACACACACAATCTCAAAGAGAAAATAGTTACCATTTAATTGTAATATATTTTCTAATACTGGTATAGCTATCTATAGTAGTAGAAAAATGAAGAAGGCAACTGCTATTGTGAAAGTATATAAATTTTATATGTAATTCTTTTCTTTTAATCCTTGGTATCATAATTTTCATGTTTGTAGGAAATCCACCAGCTACTTATCTTAACTAATGAATATGCAACCAATATGATAGCACATACATTAAATAAATAGGCCTTTATTTAAAGAATTCAGAATTTTGATGATTGGAAATATGTGCGAAGAGTTCAACCCATCTCTCAGTAGGTGCTGGGAAGGGCTGGACAATGAATGGGCTCAGGCTTCAGAGAAAGGGGTGAATATAGGATGTGCCTTATGCAAAGGAAAGGGCAAGGACAGCTGTAAGAAAGGAGAGAGTTGGGGATGATGTGCCTGAATATTATTCCAAGGATTTAGACACAATTGAAAGGCATTAATTTTATTCAGGCCTGATAACTAATGAAGAGATTGAAACTGTTAAAAAAAAGAGAAAGAATTTATGGAGAAGGAAATGAGAATTTCAAAGGCAGGAGAATCAAGAAAATGGAGAAACTAAAATTGAATAAATTTTCATGGTCTTAGTTCTTTGTTGAGCCACACATAGCCTTGAATGATCGTTAGTCCTGTTTTTAGGTATGGGCAAAAAAGCTATTATTCTTTTTATTTTCCTAATTGTCGAACCAAGAATGTGTTGGTGAAATGACACACCCAAGAGATTAGAGGAAGTAGTAACTGCGGGACTTCTTCTGCCTCCTTTTAATAATAGAAAGTGTGTGTGTGTGTGTGTGTGTGTGTGTGTGTGTGTGTGTGTGTGTTTCTGTCTGACACTCCTAGGCTACAGTTACCTATGAATCTTATTTATTCTTTGAAGTCTTAATAGTGAAATCAATTCAGAGTAACAGATATTTATTTAGATTCTACAAAATACATATTTATTTAGTAAGGAGTTATGATGCTATAAAGTAATGGAAATGCTTATCTTCAGCTCCTGATTTTCCAGTGCAGTCAGTCCTGATATAAACCATTTTTATTCACTCTCTCTGTAATCACATCTATCCCTGTTAGCCTAAGTGACCAATTTTGCTTTCAACCAAACCAAAGACTAAAACTGAAATCATGGAAGACACTCTCTGCCTTTTGATGGATAGTGCTGGAGTGAAGAAGAGCCAGTTGCTTGGAGTGGGAGAGAGCTCATCTCCAGTCTGAATGGCTAATAGTGGGTGGTTTGAGTTGTAGCTCTGTGGTTTGGCAAAGTTGTCCTGCAATGTAAGCAGAAATCTAACATTATTAGGAGTTACCTTATCAGGCATCTTATCAGGTGCCTCTGCCATTTTGCATTCCTACCAATACAGAAGGAGTTCCATTTTCTATATTTTTCTCATTCATATTGACATTAAAAAATAAGTTTTGGGTGCCAGGAATTTGGCCTAGTGGTAGAGTGCTTGCTTAGCATGCATGAAGAACCAAGTATGATTCCTCAGTACCACATACAAAGAAAAAAGACAGAAGTGGTGTTGTGGCTCAAGTGGTAGAGTTCTAGCCTTGAGAAAACCCAAGGCTCAGTGCTCAGGCCCTGAGCACTGGCATCCCATTAGCTTTTAATTAATATGCCTCTGATCAATAGTTACATCAAGAAGCACCTTTTTTTTTTTTTACATTTTAAGGATTTTTATTTGCATAGGTTTAAACAGTATACAAATGCTAATTTATTTAGGCTAAATGTAACATACACCAAAGATACAAAGTTAATTTTATTTATTTATTTTTATTTATTTATTTTTTCTTGTTTGTGGGGCTTCAACTCTGGGCCTAGGTGCTGTCTCTGAGCTCTTCAGCTCAAGGTTACCACCCCACCACTTGAGCCACAGTGCCACTTCTGGTTTTCCAGTGGTTAATTGGATAAGAGTCACACCATCTTTAGTGCCCGGGCTGGTCAAGCACCTTCTTATAAGTTTATGGGCCACTTGTGTCTCTTCTGTTATAAAGTGACTGTTTTGCTTTTTACTATTTTTATTGGGTTGTTTGTCTCATTATCATTAATCTGTATATACTCTTTATATAGTCTGGATACAAATCTCTTGTTATACATGAGCCAAGAATACTCTTGGATGCAAATAGAAAAGCTTGTCTAATGGAGACTTAAGCAATGACAATGTAATTTATCTGATATATCTAGAAGTCAAGTTCAGGCAACTCCTGGCTTATTAAACAGCTTAACACATGACCTTGAGTTCAAGCCCTAGTTCAGGCTCCTTCAAGAAACAATTATCCATCTCAAGTGGGGACAGCGGGTTCTTGTTGTGTATGAGGTCCTGGCTTTGACCTCCAGCACCACAAAACAACAAGAAGAACAGAAGAATTGTGGACGTCTCTGTGGACGACTAGAGCAGAATTGGACTGAGAAACCCCGTGCAGCTGCACAAAAGACACTGCCTCAGAATCCTCCAAATGTAGACCAGCTTCACCTATTCTCCTGTGCCAAAATATCTGGTAAGGAAGGAGGGCAGGGTTTTTATGTGAATAAACTCTTCAGTGGACTGATTCTTAGGCATATTTGCATTGGGTACTCACTGATCTATTCCCCAGATGTCAGGTTTTCAATCATCTCACTTAGCAGCTGGCTCCCACTTCCATTGGTCGAGCCATGGAAGTTCAATAATGCATTAGTGTGTTCCTCAGCACCTGTCAGAGAATCCCACAGTAGAAGCCAGGACGGTTCAGTGCAGCTCAGCTAAGGCCTGGTCACTAGTACTCATAGGATTCTGGTGTCTACAAAGACAGCCGAAGACAAGGTGGGCTCACACAGCGTGACCCAAAAGATGTCTGCATTGGGAAAGGAGAACATGAGCCTGATAGCCCCTGTAAGACCCGTGGAGGGAAATGCACTGTGTAATTTGCCTAGGACCTGGATGCATGGAGCACATTAACAAGAAGCATGAGAAGTAGTAAAAGTTTATGCTGTGGTATATCCTTGAGGCAGGTGGAGTAGTTTTGTTTTTTGTTTTTTGCTTTGTTTCCACCTGTCAAAAGTGGCCTCTGTGAAGTCTCCCTGTTGAGATCAAGTTAAAGAGAATGAATTTCTCACTTCATTGGGTAAAAGCTTTTCAACAGCAGGTATTCATCAGTGCTCCCTCAGCTTCTTTGGGAATTTAAAGCTGTGCTGATATTCTATTTCTATTTTCTTTCATATTATCCTGGGAAAATGTTGACTTCTTTTTTGCTAGCCATTATTTCTTTTTTAGTTTACTCCTTCTTTATTACTTTCACCCTAAAAATCTCCCAGTGGTCATGATCTGATTTTTTGATCATTTGCCAAAAGGATGACAGTTCCCTTTGAGACTAGCTGGAATTTACCATGGGTGGTGAGAGATTTGCTTTGGAATGAAGAATTTTAGGCTCATCTGAACAAAATAGGCTGAACAGGAAAAAATGGCCAATGGAACCTACTTATAAGTTCTTTCTATTGTGAGTCTGAGATTAAACTGGAAACATGATTAAAAGGTATACCTGTTATTGCAGTTCAGATTTTAAAAATCTATATCCACAGAAGTTTTCCTGGGTGATGTAGCCAGATTCTTCCTTGTTTCTTGCTGAGGGCCGCCAGTTAGTCCACTATACATCTAAATGTCACTTAAATGTGCTAATGACACCTGTTGGACTCGAAGGACCAGGGACTAAATGTGTCCAACTACACAGGCCTCCTGGAATGAACTTAGTATCTGAAGAACTCAAATCAGGACATTTGACACTTGGCATATTTAAAGCTCTTTGCAGTCCTTTGTTTTGATCCAGACAAAGATTTTTGTCTACTGCCTCATTTGGGGTCTTGAGATTTCCTCTTGTCCTTAGCAACTTTACTTATGCTGTCAGGGAGCCAGAATTTAAGCCTTTCATCGAACAGATGTTTGAGTGACTGCTATGCTTCGAGCATCACATAAATGTCAAGACCACAGCCATGAGCAGAACCTAGCAGCAACTCTCCAAAACGTTAGGAAGAAGTGGATCTGAGCACTCACCTCCATCACTGATCATGGCAGAAGGTAGAAGGGAGGAACGACACAGAGCTTCATTCGCAATAACATTACTCCAAGCAATGAAATTATTCTAATAGTGCTGAAAAGTGATTTCTATTATTTTAAAATCGCAGCACTGTAATAACTGAAGTCTATTTTTATAGTCTCCTTTGCTCACGTTGTGATTGATTAGTCTGCGATGTGATTCTAGTGGTCTTCAATTCGGCAACTACATTTTGGCAAACCAATGCCTTTTTGTCCTGAAAATTTATTATACAAATATAAATTTGTCATTTTCTTAAATAATGTCCCTGAGCTCTTTGGCTTAAGACTAGTATTCTACCACTTTGAGCATAGCTCTACTTCCAGTTTTTAAGTGGTCAATTGGAGAGAAGAGTCTCACTGGGACTTTTCTGCTCAGGCTGGCTTTGCATTGCAATCCTCAGCTCTGAGCCTCCTGAGTAGCTAGGTTTACAGGCATGATCTGTCTGAATTTTTCCTTTTTTCTTTTTGCCAGTCTTGGCACTTGAACTCAGGGCCTGGGCACTGTCCTTGAGCTAAGGCTAGCACTCTACCACTTGGGCCACAGAGCCACTAAAAATTTCCTTTTTATTTCTCAATTCTACACAGTAAATGACAACACTTGGCTAGGATTCAATTCTGTTTACCTCCATGTTTGGTTTAAAGTTAAGTTAAAATTTAAAAAAGTAGTGTTACCTTAAAAGACCATTTCTAGCAGCAATAATCCACAAATATCCCAGATATTTTGGGGAATGGTTAATGCCTTGTTTTAGCAATCAGTTCTTCATGGGCTAGATTTGAGCAACAGGTAGGAGGATGGCATATGAAAGATAGTTCTCTATATATCTGTTGATACCTTCACAGGTGATTATGATGTGTCTCACCTATAAGTATAGTATGAATGTGAAATTGTAATGTGTCTCTCCTCAAGAATGTTTTCAGGAGCTGGTTTTGTCTCATGTACACATGAGAGAGTGTGGTTAAGAAATGAATTCTCTTTCCTCTCCACATCACAGTTAAGTTTTCTAGCAACACATGACATTTACTCAGATCCCAGCAGAAAACCTATTTCGCAAATCTCATGGATTTAGATAGCACATAATTTTAATGCTGAGGATTTTCTGGGAGGATTTGAAGCTGAGTCTGTTCTTAGGAGACTGTACTGGAGCTTCCCAAGGGGCTAGGTTAAGAGGGACACCACTGAGTGGCCAGACACCCCTTGCATCCCCACTGTTCACACACATGAAGACATCAGGAGCTTCAAGTCCAATTGGCAAAAATCTGGTCACTCTGAAAATAGTGGAGAAGGGATTACCTCAGCCTTCTGGGGAGGAGAAGAGAGCTCGCTCTTGGAGAGGAGAGGTATTTTCACAGAAGGCCTAGCTGATGTCCTGCTTGGGAGCTTGTCCAGGATCTGCAGGCAGGTTCCTGTCCTTTTCATTTTCTGATCCATGATCTCTGGGAAGTCAGAGGTTCAATAGATTGTACACCTATGAATGGGATTTATCAATCCTGAGACAAGCACAGCTGGGGTTGGCTGCAGACTAGCCTACCGGAAGGCCTTCCTATTGGCTGATGGGATTCCTTCAGATTTCAAGGGATAGAATTGATATTGGGAGAGGAAATGACACTTTTCTGTGGTTCAGGATAAGACAACACCACTTGAGTGGTGTGGAATTCCACTTGAGTATCCTCTTTAAAAAATTTACTCACAGAAATACTTTTAACCTGAGAGTCATTTGTTTGGATGTCATGGGTTAAACAGTTGAAAAATTTCAGACAGCATTTGAATCTTTGCAAACAGTACCAAAGGGAAAAAGGAGAAAGAAGAGTAGCTGATGATATGATAAATACATGATCATTAACATGGGGGTTGGTACTATGGTGTGTTTTAACACTTACTGTCTTTCAGGAGACAGTGTTTACAGGGAGAAAAATTGGAGATTATGTTTATTGGTTGTATTTTTCAGTTTTCACTAACTGGTTATATGACTGACCTATCTGCGTTTGAGTGTCTTTATTTGTAAAAGGCGAAAGATTTATATGATCTAAAGAGAAACCAGAGTGTGTCTTTATTTGTGAAATGAGGAAGTGTTACTATTTGACAATCAGAATCTTTGCACATCTACTAGAATTCTCATATACTCTATTCTATAAGCTATGGATCTCTTACTTTGGCTTTGAAATACAAATGTAAACTTTGAGTATTTTGTTTCACTTATTTTTAAAAAATTAATTATATTTGCTTAAGTTAATTTTGGTTGAGTAAAACTTCTTAGTGTGAATTTGTTCTTTTGATCTCCATGACCTTTGGTTTGAATGGTGTTTGCTGAGCAAGACTTTTTTTCTTTGTGAACAGAAGTGGATCTGTGATCATTCATTGATTGGGCCTAAGGAATACATCTCTGTAAATTTCTTGTGTTAGCTAGCAATTCCTAGAATTGCACTGAGGACGGAGCATCTGGGGATCCAGTCTGCTTTTTAATCACTAACCTGATCTGTGGAGACAGTTACTTCTTTTCAGAAGAGAGACAGTGGGTGATAAAATAAATCTGAAGATTTGTTTGTTGACATGCACCCCTCCCAATGGCAAAAAGTCAAGGGATGGTTTCTTTATGAGTAAACTCCCCAGAATCCTCTCTTAGAGAGAAATCTTGACTGGCAGCCAGATCTAGGTTTAATTAATGGGCCAACCTGAAAACTTTCTCCTAGTGTCCAAGCCCCCAACTCTCTTTCTACTAAGCAAAAGAGGAAGTTGGGTGATCTTACCATTTTCTAGCATTATCTTTTCTAAAGAGGGCTACATTCCAAGAATTTCAGGTGCCATAAGAAGAAAGTTTCCATAGCTAAATAAATGCATTGGTAAATAGTGCATGAAATAAGGTTAGTACGTTTCCTTAAGACAGAAATTTTTGTGGCTGGCTTCTGTTAGGCAGCCATGCTTGTGGCTTTCATAAAGGGGGTAATAGGAAGCATTTTCTTCCAAATTTATTTGAAATGTACATTGTTGTGGCTGGTTTTTCTGTAAGAGCTTCTTGAGTGTTCAGCAGGGTCTCTCAGCTCTGTGTATCCAAGGACAAGTGCTAGTGCAGTAATGACTTCAGAATGAAAGCGATTGGATTGTCTATCATACTCTTTGTCAGGACCCTAATGGATATCCATGACCCACATCCTCTGTGCAGTCACTCTGTGTTACCCTGGTTTTTAGTAGGATCCATTGATGCTACTCTTCTCGTAGTACATTGTCTGTGGAGAAAGGAATTAACAAAGGGAGAGCTTCCAAAAATCTTAACATAGTTCCCTTGACTTTTACTAACTTCTCCATTTCCACATGATGCTGTTTTCCTCTCTCTCGTGGAGAACAGTCCTATAAAAAAGTCAATATATAAAACCCAAGAGAAGAACGAGAAGAGACCTACTCATAGCTTAATCCTTGTAAGAGGAAAATTGTTCTTTTACAGAAATAATTCTCCCAGAGTTTATTTTAAAGAGAAAGAAGTAAGTTTTACAATTATGTGTTAGCCTTTTAGTAACTTTAACCTTTAAATTCTTTTTCTTTTTGGTATATGTATGTACCAGTTCTGAAGTTTGCACTCAGGGCCTGGGTACTGTCCCTTAAGCCATTTTATTTAAGACGGGTGCTCTACTGTTGGAATCATAACTACGCTTCTAAATTTTTGGTGGTTAGTTGAAGAGAAATCTATTGGACTTTCCTTCCCAATCTGGCATCTAGCTGCAGTTCTCAGATCTCAGCTACCTGGGTACCTAGGATTATAGGCATGTGCCACCTGTCCCAGGCTAGTATTACTTTCTGTACTCACCCTACCATTAAAATTGAGGGGCAATTCTCTCCGTCCCTCCATTGAATACCAGTGGGTCCATTCAGTACATAGATAGAGATGCTCCAATATCCCTTTCCTGGAGCCTTTTGACCTCTTCCCAAAGCACCTGAGGGGAAAAAGGATGTCCCTATAGTTGGGGGGTCAGGACAGCAGTATAGTTCTGTAAAACCTCATTATTAATTTTCCTATTATTGTTTGCAGCTTGGGAGGCTTATTAATTTCTTTACTCATATTGCAGGGATTAGCATCCTTGACTGCAAAGCCATAGAAATCACATTTTCATATTGTATCTGACATACTTTCTACTTTGCCACCTATCCATGTTGTTAAGACAGTCTCCTTGCAGGTTAGGAAAAGAGGTTTTGCTTTGGACAGCCACAATGAATCAAGATGTACATAAACTTGATTGTAAAAGTGTTTCCTGCCTTGTTAACCTGATCATTATAAGACAAAAGAACCTTCAGATGGTTTCTGTGTGGGCAAAAAGCATTAGCTTTTTTGTAAGGGTGATTTGCCAACTTGAGGCATAATGAGGCCACTTAAGTACTTATCTTTGTTAGTCAATGATCTGGGAAGTCTTTATCCTTATCTGAAATGCTGTGGTTCAAAGCAAATCTCGGCTGTATTTCTAGAGGGTTAGTTGTGCTACTTGTCCAACATTGTAATCCTAACGTTTCCTTGCAGCCTGGTTTATGAAGCCCTGAGAAGTTTATTGCTTTTCAGACATTCCTTCTTTCAACTATCAAGTAAGAATTGACATTTTCAGTTACCTTTTTAAACTAAGAAGTGAGCCAGGCACTGGCAGCATATGCCTACAATCCTAGCTATTCAGGAGGATGAGATCTGAAGAGGGAGACTTGAAGTTAGTCCAGGCAGGCAAGTCCATGAGACTCTAATCTCCAAAACACCACCAGAAAACGAGAAGTGTAGTAGAGTGCGAACCTTGAGCAAAAGGAGCTCAGGGATAGCACCCAGGCCCCAAGCTCAAGCCCTACAACTGGCCCCCCCCCAAAAAAATCAATAGATAAAATAGGGAGTGAAATGAATAGATAAACAGTGCCCTTTCATAAATTCTGGAATGGAGAAAACAAAGTTTTCAAATCCTGAGAGTGAAAAATGTTTGAAAGACAGAGAATGCAGCCAGGTACCTGTGGCTCACACCTACTCAATCCTACTCAGAAGGCTAAGTAGGATGGTGGTTTGAAGCCAGACCAGGCAGGAAAAGTCCTGGAGACTCTTATGCTCTAATAAACACACACACACACACACACACACACACACACACACACACACACACACACACACACACACACACCAGCCAATGCAGTGTGGATGTGAGGTGGAGAGGAGACTAATCTTCCTAGTGATCTCACCCACACTCAGAGCCTGGGGGAACACAGGTGATAGAAGAGGAGGGCACTTGCCTGATTTCACCTGTGACAGGGAGACATGACAGCCTGTCCAGGGAAGAAGGGATTCCCAATCAGCTGTAGCTGAGGTCCCATGGCTCAGCAAAGGAGGCTCAGAATAAAACAGGCTCAGGCAGTAGCATTGGAGGGACCTACGGGCTGTAAGCAAATTAGGGGCTCAGGGCTGCTTTTGCCAAGAACCTTTTTCTATGAGTCATATCACAGGATAGAGGCAGGACAGTGGCTATGTGTTAGGTAGTTACCATGACCACCATGGGTACAATGACAAAAACGACATTTTCTGCCATGGGCTGTGAAAACAGTCACTGAATGTAAGCCAGCTTCAAAATCTATAGCTATTTTATTTTTAAATGAAGTCATTATTTCAAGTCAAAAGTGCATACAGAATTTCTGAAGAGTTTCCAAGGCACAGAATGAACTTCAATTCTGCTTGGTTTGAAATCGCAAGTTGACTTTCAGTTTTCAATTTCATTGGGGACAAGTCTCTGTAATTTGAACTCTTGATGCTGAAAATTGAGCTGAAAAAATGAGACTCTTCTGTCATCCAACGGCTGATGCTTCAGTGCTGTCATTCTGGTCATTGCCAGGGAATCCTCTCCAGCCTGGAGGAGGAAGAGCGATTAGTCTTGTCCTTTGAGGTATAGAACTGAAATCTTAGAAAATATTTGTTTGTTCGTTTGTTTTTTCCAAATGGCATGTACATGGTAAGAAAGGGGAAAATATAGACTGAGAGAAAGGACTTACATTAATTTGTTTTTATCTTAAAGTTAACACGGGAACTATTGTCTTTCCTTGTGTTGTCCACTTTATTGTGTGTGTGTGTGTGTGTTTGTGTGTGTGTGTGTATGTGTGTGTGTGTGTGTGTGTGTGTGTGCAGTGACTGTAGCCCTCGGCATAAAGCTTGCTTTCCTATCCTGGAGCACAATCTCCCCCTCCCCCTAGCCTACATTAAAAAGTGTTATTGGACTGGGTACTTGTAGCTCACACCTTTACACCTTTGTAATCATTGTTTCTCTGGAGGCTGAAGTCTGAGGACTGTGTGGTTTGGGGCTCGCCCAGGCAGAAAGGTCTGTGAGCCTCTCATCTCTGACTAACCACCAAAAACTCAGAAGTGGAGCTGTGGCTCAGATAGCAGAGTGCTAGCCCTGAGTAAAACAGCTAAGCAAGTGTGAAGTCCTAAATTCAAGCCCTAGTACCAGCGCACGCATGCGCGCGCGCGCACACACACACACACACACACACACACACACACACACACACACACACACTATAATCAGCTTTAAAATCAGGCCTGTATCAAACTAATCAGAAGAGGTCTGGAAGTATGGCCTAGTGCTAGAGTGCTTGCCTAGCATGCATGAAGACCCAGGTTTGATTCCTTGGTACCACACAGAAAAAGCCAGAAGTGGTGCTGTGGCTCAAGTGATAGAGCTCTAGCCTTGAGAAAGCCCAAGGACAATGCTCAGGCCCTGAGTTCAAGCACCAGGACTGGCAAAGAAAAGAAAAGAATATTATACAAAAGAGTTTAATACTGAAAAAGGAAAGTCTATTTCAGGTTCATTGGTCAGAGCCTCTTCATGTCATGTTGCTTTAGTCATTTATGAAAAAAGAAATTGGCTCCTATCATGATAACAGATTGGTAATGTCGAGTGTAAGTCATCAATTTAGCTTCATTAAATGTGAGGGGCACTGCTGTTCTGACTGAAACCTAGAGAGGAAATGCAGAATGATGTTCCAATACAATTGTGCTACAAAGTTAAAAATAAAAAAATTACAAGTTCTATGGCCTTTTTTCTGCTCACCGTTCATGCATCAGGAGAATGGGGGAAGCATGGGAGAAAATACAGAAATCAGGACCAGTGACTTGGAGGGGAAGAGGGGTAGAGTGGGAAAGGATGCTGATTCTGTTTTGTTTTAAGAGGGATATAGAACAGTGATTGAAATATCTCTAGGGAGCAGTGGCCACAGTGAGTAGACTCTGGGGATATAAATGGGACAATAGCACCTTTAAGTATGTGGCAAGCAATTTGTTTCTACCTTTTAAAATGTGTAGAAAAGAACCAATCAAAATGACTCTTTATCTCCTAGAAGAGCAGGTGACAGCAGAGATTTATACATAATATTCCTGCCATTTGTCTTTCAAGCTTCCAGATCGGTTATTGGTAAGTGTCTTGAAATTAACTTCTGGTTGTGTTTCACTGTTTGACAGCCAGTCTTATAACTAAGGGAACTCTGGCCCAATTTTGGCCAATTAAACATGAGAGAACTGTCGGGAGCATCTGGAAGAGTTGCTTCCCCAACAAAAGGGCATAATAGTTCTTAGACAGACGGTTTCTTTGTGTCTTGGCTACCTCTTTCCTCCTGCTTTTCTTTTTTTAATGCCAGTCTTAGGATTTGAACTCAGGGCCTGGGTGTTGTCTCTGAGCTTTTTTTGGTCAAGGCTAGCACCCTATCAATGTTACCATAGCTCCACTTCTGTTTTTTTCAGTAGTTAATTGGAGATAAGAGTCTCCCAGACTTTCCTGTCCAGGCTGGCTATGAACCATGACCCTTAGATCTCCACTGGTGCCGGCTGTTCCTTCTCCTCATCCTTCTCCTACCCCTCATCCTTCTCCTACTCCTCACCCTCCTCCCCTTTTCCCTCCTCCTCCTCCTTCTTTAATAGCATTGTAATTGCTTTTGACCATAAAGCATTCCCTAGGGATGGAAAGATGGCTTGCTTGGCACAGAATGGATTACATAGGTTCTTCGTGTCTATGTTGAACTACTGAACCAGTTACACCCTGTCTCTCCTGGGGGCTACTGGTTCAAAGTCTTCCAAATGCTATTCCTAAGTTGCACACATCTGTTTTCTGACTTTTATTAATGAGTATTACATAAATAGGCTGATGGTGAAGTCACTGTCATTCATTCTGATGTGTGGCCAATGGCATTATAATCTAACTGGCAAATGACTTCTTTAAAAAACCCTTTTGCCATTTGTAAGGTACAATCAAACAAAACAGAAATAAATTGAAAGCTGGTGCTTCTAGTAAACAGTGGCTGTCATCCATAATATTGGATTTCAAATATCTGCGTTCAGCAGCATCCTTGATTGTCTTTGTAATAGGTAAATGCCATAACTGAATGTCTAGTATACATTTTAATTAGTGAAATTTGTCCATTCGTCTGTTTCATATTTGGGGGCTGCAATTAAGATTTCCTTTAGAAAAGCTGAAGTAAAGTGACAATGTATGCTAGTGCTTGTGTATGTGTGAGTTTTAATTGTTGCACTCATCTGGTTATTTACCATTATTTAAAAAAAACCCGTTTTTATGGTACTGCTCCCACTCATGCTAGGTGAGCACTCAACCACTGCGCTGTAACCACAGCTCTCAAACACATGAAGTCCCCCCAGTGGCCCAGTGGTCCTTCCCCAGACCCTCCCGCCACTGCTTTGGGGGCTGCAGACAGGAAGTTAAATAGAACAGACTGTGCCATTCATGCCAGATACTGCAGGTCATCTACGTGTTCAGGCTGACCACCATGCTGTCACCCATGAGTCCCGTGTTTCATCCTGTATGTCATGCATTCGTGCATGCCAGAACATTTTGGATTGGGCCAACTGTGTAGATCCTCCTGGAGTTCCACCCACGTTCCCATTCTCCATTCCTGTCACCTCTTGTCGCTCCAGTCACCATCCTCTTTCTACGCTGACCTTTCTCCATGCTGTAGCAAGAATACAGTTTTAGTAACAACATATAGGGGCCAAAGTATTGTTTCTTTTTAGCCTATCTATCTATCTATCTATCTATCTATCTATCTATCTATCTATCTATCTTTAAACCCCTAAATCTCATCCCCAGCACATAAAACTCCTTTTGGTCTGTCACTTCAATAACAAACTCCGTTGATGCTTTGTATAATAGCAGTGAAGGTCCAAAATAATCTTGTGAGTTGAACTGGTGACATATTTCTTTGGTATCTGTGGAGTGCTTCTTAGAAATTCTTTAAAATTAAAAAAAGAACACACAAAAAACACTTCTTTTGGATTTAGCACCAATTAAGTCTTCACAGAATTTCTCGCTACTCCACACGCAACCCTATGCAGGAATCCTAGCTTTCTTGCTGCTTTTGTTGCCCACTGAGTATTCTTCTTTGCTTTTTATTGAGTTATTGTTGTTCTAGTGCTGGGTCTTGAACTCTGGGCTGCACACTCTCACTTGACTTCTTTGCTCAAAGCTGAAACTCTACCATATGAGACACAGCTCCACTTTCAAACTTTTTGGTCAGTTACTTGGAGATCAGAGTCTTAAAGACTTTTCTGTCTGGGCTGGCTTGAAACTTTGATCCTCAGATCTATCTCCAGAGGAGCTGGACTACAGGCATGCACTCCCAGTGTCTGGTGAGTGTTCCCTTCTTAGTATCTACCCTTGCTGACTCTCTCCATGTATGTCTCTGTGCAGTCTTACCACTCCAGGACCTGTTCCCCTGATTTCTCGGCTATTTTCTCTACCTACTTAGATCTGTTGTATCTATTATTTCAGCCTGTCTCTCTCACTTGATTATTATCACCATGACAATAAGAATACCACTGACAGGAAGAATCGGAATGAAATAATGAACAGTGGGGTCAGTTGCTCTGTAGTGTTTCAGTCCTGACTATTTCTTGGATAGGATTTTGTTGTTGTTGCTGCTGTTGGTTTTTTGTGCGCCTCTCCTTGTTTGTATCTGTTAGTGAAGGGAGATCTGGGGCCTTGAGATCAACACAGGCTGCCTTGCCTTCACACTGCTTCAGTGCCTTCCTGGTTTGTTTGGCATCAGGCTGGCCTGCTCCCAGGCAGGTGTGAAAACTGGATAGTGCATTGGTGCTGACTCCCGCAGGCATCTCAGCTTATCAATATACAGGAAAGCCAGCTCAGGCAGCCTGGGGCAGACAAACACACAGTCAGCAAAGTTCTCTTCTGGATTGGTATCTTTGCTTTACTCTTCTTACTCCTATTCATCCTCTTTTTATCAGGAACATCTAGGATCTTGATGCCTTATGCTCTCATCCTAAGAGAGCAGATTAGCAAGTTTAACTCCTTCATAAATCTAGAGGATTTAGAGTGTTTATTCCTTTCTTAGGCTTGGACTTGGATTTGCAGCCCAATGCATATTCTTAACCTATTATCGTGGGCATCTCTCTGCAGCTCTGGCTCTTTTATAGCTGTGTGAGCTTGGAAAAGTATCTCTCCGTATCTGAGCTTCGGTTTTTCATCTGTAACATGTGCACACCACACCCTCACCTCATGTCACTATGACTTTTAACATAAAGAGTGCACAGAACACAATGCACATGGCAGCAGCTGAGTGGATGACTGCAGGTAGATCTTGGCCCACTTTCCTCCTTTGCTTGCGGTTTATGGCTAACCAGTTTTGCTTATGAGCATGGGACATGGGGTTGGAAACTGCTGGAAATGAGGATGAGACTTCTAGATAACAATAGTTAAAAGCATGAATGCATTAGTACATTGAGACCCATCTCAGCAGAGCTTGCTCACTGAATCTTGTGAGCAACTCTGACACTTTCTGCTTGGGGAGCTGTTGAACTCCAGCTGGGCTTCTTTCTCCCCAGTCCCATCAGGCTTTCTTCCAGGATGAGATGGGCTGTACTGAGTATCCTTGATACCAGACTGGATATCCTTGAACTTTATCTCCAGCCCATCATCCTCTCTGCTGACTCCCCTTTCTTCTTGTCTCCTTATGGAGATTTTGCCTATGCCCCAAATGCATATATATGCCTTCTCCTGACCTTCCCAAAAGGCACCTGTGGTTGTTTATTAGGGTGACCACACATGATAGAAGGGGGCAGAACCAAGTTATTGAGAACTCCTGGACACTGAAGACCCTTATGGCAATATATATATATATATATATATATATATATATATATATATAAATCATGATGTCCCTGCAGTAGTTTCTAAACTCACTCTGTAGTTTTTTTTCTAGTTATGAAATCACAATTGGAAAAGAACTGTCAATAACATGGGTTGACTCCCTACTTTGGTTGGACTCCATTAGCCCAGCTTCTTTCATGTTGCCCAGTGCCTAGGTGACTTCCTGTCCACAGTCACAGAGATGCTCATGTTTCTAGGCTCAGGGTAGAACAGGTGACCCAGCCTCTCACCTGCCTATCAGGCTACTTGGTCATGAAGTTTAGTATATTACACAGCTGAGGATGATGATGAGATGAACCATAACAGGCAAATAGATGATAGGGAAGAGAGAAACCAGGGCATGTTCTGCCATTACTTCTTTGTGTGTGTGTGTGTGTGTGTGTGTGTGTGTGTGTGTGTGTGTCACTGAACATATGGCTTTGTCTTTCTTAACTTTGATTTTCTCATCTTAAAGGAGAGGTTGGGCTAGGTACCAGTGATTCTAGACCTTTACAGTATATTGAAATGACTTCAGAAAATGTAAAATACCCTGCATCACTGGAGACTGTGATTTAATCAGTCTTGGTTGCCCCCTCCAAGTACTGATATGTTTAAACTCTCCCTTGACAGTTTTGGGATGGCCTTCAGGTATAGCTTTTCTTTTTTTTGCCTCAAGTCATTCCCCAGGTTGTTTCCAGCTCTGGCAGGCAGAATCTATAAAAATATCTTTTTACAAAGAAAGAATGAGGTAGGGAGAGAGTGGGGAAGACAAGAGAGGAAGGGAGGAAGGAAGGATGTAGAGAAAGAGAAAGGGGGTAAGAGAGACTAGCATATTCGTAGTAAGAGAGAAGCATATTTGAAGTCAAAGTTCTAAAGAGACTCTGGGTAAATAAAACTGGAAAAAACCCTGTTTCCAAAATTAAAGACTTGCAATATTTGTTTTCTCTGGGGAAAATATTGATTGGTCAGACCCTAGAGAACTTAGGTTGAATGATGATCCAGCTATGGTCTGGATGTTGGTATCTTGAAAAAATAATGCTTAATGTGATAATAGAATATGAGGTCTTTGGGATTAAGTCCAGGGGTCCACCCGTAGGTATGGGAATCCATTCCCTTATAATGAGTCCTGAGTGGCTCCTTTGTTCCTTCTGTTTTTGGTGGCACATAGAAGGGGCCATCTGGGAGAAACAGCTCCTTTCCAAATATGAAACTATGTTTTATAGTTCCCAGCTTCCCAGACCACAAGCCATACCTGTCTACTTTTCATAAATTACCTTGTTATTGGTTATTTCATCATAGCAGTCAGAACAAACTGTCCAGATGGATTTTTCAGCCATGCCAATGTCATTATGAAGAGCTGTTGACGTGGTTTGGTGCAACCATGTTTTCATCTTCTGCAGTATTCAGTCCCAGAAGGATAACTGTGCCCCAAAACTATTAAATGGAAAATTCTGGAAATGACCTAAGTTTCAGATTTCATTCCATACTAAGCAGAATGCAGAAAGCATGTGCGATCCTACTCTATTCAAGCAGGAACATGAACCATCCCTGTGCCCAGAGTATTCTCACTAGCGCCATCTTGGTTATCTCAGTGTGATAGACCTTTATTTTACTTAGCAATGGCCCCAAACCTAATGGCCCCTATTGATTTTATTTCTGTATACTGCTGTAATTTAAGTCTTGAAATTTGTTATTTTTTTACTGTGTTTAATTTATAACTTAAACATTATAATAGGCATATATGTATAGAGAAAACGGTATAAGTAAGGTTCAATACCGTGTAAAGTTTCAGGAATCCATTGAGAGTTCTGGAACATAATCCTTAGGGATAAGAGATGATAAGGTATTAGAAATCCAGAAAGATGCCCAGCCTTTCTTGTGTCTGTGTCACATTCCCACATTCATTTCTAGATAGCCTTTGACAAATGGTTGCTCTCATTTGGGGAATGGTAAGATTAGTTCTGTTTTCTGAGCCTGACCTAACTACAAACTATCTGTGTGACCTTCAAGAGGCAGATTTTTCTTCCTGGGCATCCATTTCCTTCTCTGCTAAATGTGTGGCTCCAACGTATCTTTCAGATGAAATATCCTGGGTTAATGAAATTTTACAAAGCCATAGATCACCCAGAGATCTCTGAAGCAAAATAGACACTATGCTATTTGCAAACCCTATTGTGCCTACTTGTATCAGAGGTGAATTTGTCCTTAGTCCATCTCAAAATAATAGTACTTTCCACCTCCCCCAGTACACAATGAACCCTACTTTGATGCATTTCCAGTAAGCACTGCTAGGTGGCGCTGTTTCCACAGCTTTTTTTTTTCACCCCTGAGAAAATCTTCCCTAGCAGATGGCTGTTGAAGAATTAACAATTAATGTCCACTATATCAGCCAAGTCCAGTAGAAAATATATTATAGTCTAGAAACTACAGAGGGCTGAGATTGCTTGAAGACGTGCTGCTACAAGCATAGTCCTCTGCTGGCCAAAAAAAAAAAAAAAATGTAATCATACACAGCCCAGCCTGTCCCCAATTTGGTGCCACAAAAAAGGGACATTAATAACCAGGATAGGAATATGATAATAAATGACTCTCATGCTTGTTTCTCCAGTCTTACTAATTTTTCTTTGGAAAAAATTTTTTTCATGCATGTAACAGAAAGCGATTTTACAGTGCTAGAGACTGGTTATGAGGCAAAAGCAGCTCTAAATGTGCCTTCTCTCAGCAAGAGCTTTAAAAAGGAAGCCACCAGGTAAACACTTCATCCCCAGTGGGTGGTCTTATTTTGGAAGGTCATAGAAAGGAAGCCCTGGGTGGTGTAAATTTGAAAGTGATACCTGGTTCCTGACTCTTCTTGCTTTCTCTCTACCATTAGATGCAGAAGCTCCCCCAAACCCCATACCATATCCTGCCCACAACCCAGTCCTTTTGGCCATGAAGTTTTCCCAAGTTCACATGGCCAAGCAGCCATGCTGAATCCTCTGAAACTGAGCAGAGTATCTCCTTCCTCCTTTAAGGGCTGGGTTTGCAGTAATGTCAAAGTTATTACGACAGAGGTGGTGATATGGCCCATCCACAGTTATGGCTTTTTGCATCCTACCTTTCCCCCTTAATCATCTTTATTTCTTCTGTCTAATAGAGATGCTAAAAGGCAAATGCCTTCTGATGATGGAAGAGCTCTGAAGGAGTGAGGCATTCTTAAGATCATGCTTCCTGTGTCCCCTTCTGACCATTTTGTTTGTAGAGTGAAATGCCTGCCGTGTTGGGGCAGCAGAGCTGATCAGCAGAAAAATGACGCGATTCACAGGCAGGGTTTGGCCCGGCACTGCAATATAAAACCTGTTCCTTTCAAGCAGCTCCCTTTCCCTACTGTTAGACTTCTGACTTCTCTCTTGCCCACAAACAGCAACCTGTCAAAATTAAACCATTAGCTGTTCACCCTCCCTCTGCCATAGCATTTGCAGATCACTTTTGCAGGCTGTGGAGACCAAAACGAACATAAACTGTGTATTTTCTTCATGTTGTCCCTTCTGGTTAAATTTTCCTTCTTGTAAGTTCATGGTGTGCATTGTTTAGATTGAGAAAAATGTTCTCAGTGCCAACTCCTCAGGTGCACATCTAAAACCCACACATGCTCGATTTGCAATCAACACCGACAGCAACCCAGGCCCCGGGGCTGATGGAGAGTGAGTAGAAGCTACCCTGCTGGGGAGTAAAACATCTCCCTTCCTGGCAGGGAAAGGCGAGGCTCCTTGACCCAAGGCACCAATCATTCCGTTCACCACCATCCTCCCCCATGGCCCCAGAGGCAGCTGGAAAGGAAACAGCACATTGGGACTTCCCAGAGTGCCTTGCTGGTTCCCTACAGCTTTCAAGCATTTGCCCATCTGGTAAGGCCTACCAAGCAGGAGGCCTAATTAGGCATCATCTGGCCACCTGAGAAGGCTCAGTGGGTCTGCCCCATGTCCCCCCCTCTTCTAGGCAGGACTCTGCTTTCCCAGCTGTGGATCTCTGGAGTTTCTTTGGTATAGCAGCTGCCCTGGCCAATTATTGGATAATAGTATCCCCAGGTGGCTGCTTCAGGCTGGATGGGAGGTGGGCTGGGAGGTAGGCAGAGAGGGGGATTGTGCTGAGGGATGTAAAGGGCCGGGGGCTATAATAGAAGGGATACTGAGAAGCAGCCTGAGGAGAAGGAAACAGAGAGCCAAGATGGGTGAACCTTGCAATTCCTATCTCCTGAGCTAAAGACAAAGGAAAGGAGTTCAGGGGTCTAGGAGGGTGGATTCCATTGGTTGGTCTTCTCAGGACACCTCCCACACGCACACTTCCCACCTAGCGATTATATTCTGCATATTCAGCAGAGTCGGTGTGATCCTCTGGCTAGTCTTAAAGGTTTAGCCCACAAATGGCCCAATGGGTTTTCATGAATAAATATGGCTTAAGAGTCTGAATTTGTATTTGTGTTGGGATGGGAGGATGTGTAGCAGCATTAGAAGGGGAATGTTTAACTCAAAGATTGCTATTTGCTGTTGTTGGAATTTTAGGTATCCTGTTTTGTTTTTTTTTTTTAAATAAAGGCTGGAGGGTAAAACGTTATAGATTTTCTCATAGGTGACACACAGGAAGAATGTTGGGATGCACTAAAGGGAAATAAATTTATGTGCCAAGAGGACATGTTAGCAACAGATTCAACTGTAAAATTCTGGGTTAATTTGAACCCTCTTTTGCTAGGGAAGAGAGGCAGGGAAATGTTTGGTTCTGTGTTTTGTTCTTTGCAGGCTCTCACTGGGGTTGGCGTGGGACAGGAGGAGACTCTGGGGTAGATAAGACTAAATTCTAGGTTCTGGTCTTGTTTTTGAGATGGTGTATTTTCTTGGACTGTGACTGTATTTCCTCTCTGTTGTCATGATACATCTTGGCATAGAAAATCTAAGATATGCTTATTTTTAGTGAGCCAGACTTGGTAATTTTCTGAGGATATGAGAGATTCTAATTTTATATTTTTATCTTCTGTAGAATTCTGCATGTGATGGAATGCCTTTTTCGTGTGATTGAAGGCAGTTTTTTCTTTCTTTCATTTTTTTTAAATCAGAAAGGAAAACTCATGCATGGATAGCAGTTGCTTTTGGACTCAGAAAGTAGGTCTCACACATCAGATGGGTAGAAGCCAATGAGATGTATACTCGTGTCTGAGAGCTATGGTAGTCATGGAGAGAGTGGTGGGATTTTGAGGGTGGAAGGAAGAGATGCTCATTAAGGTTTTGTGGTTCCCTCTTAACTATTTATATCTATAATTCCAGAGGGGAGATGGGACGCCTCAGTCTGTGATGGGGATTTAGAACCTTGGATCTGTCAGTCAGGACTCAGAAGGAGGAGCAATTCCTTTCAGCTACTAGAGCCTTTCAATCCCTTATAGATCTAGCCATTTTCCTGTTGAGTCTTAAGTTGGTCTGAATAGTATCCCTAGGCACAGAGAGGAAGAGAGGTGGTAGAAGCCAGCTTTTGACCTATATAAATAAAATGGTGGCAGATTGAATTTCTTCAGTTGACGGTCTTAGGATCATGATTTATTTTTCATAATTTAACTCTTGTTGTAAAGGTGATGTACAGAGAGAGAGTTTACAGGTAATAAGTAGGGTAATGAGTGTATTTCTTTTTGAAGTGTCACCCCTACCCCCAGAGTCATTGTTTCAAATTACCTAGCGGCTAAGACAGTTCTAAAGGCTAATGGGGACTGTTTTCTGTAGGACACTGAGCATCCTAGCATTATCCAGTTTCGAAAGAAAATAATCTGATCATAAATAAAGGTCTTTAGGTTTCTTCAGGGGAACTACTGGCCTTCAAGAGTGGGTTTGGGCTGGCTTTTCACCCTGGTGTGACAGAAGTCCTTTCCATTGTCCCTGAAGGATGAAAACCCATCCTTTGCTTGGCTAGCCCTCAGTAGAAGGAGCCCAGTGCAGGCCACTGTGGGTGGTCCAAGTGGGTATTCCTTATGATGAGCTGAAATCTTCTTGCCTGAAATCTCTGCTCATGAATTCCACTTTGTCCTTGTGAAAATACACAGGATACATAGACTCTCCCTCTCTGATGAGTTCTCTTCAGGCAGCTAAAGCCCCTAGTTTTTCTTGCTTCAGAATGCACATTCCTAGGGTAATGCCACTCTGACATAATCTGGGTTTTCAGGTCTTTGCAACTTATAGGATCCAGAAGTGACGGTGACAGCATCCTCATTATTCCAATAGAGAGACATTAACTTAAGAACTGGTTACATGAGTGATTGAAGGACCAAGCGGACAAAAAGGCAAACATGAGATTCTCATGTAGAAGTAAGAATCCAATACAAAACTCTAGCAGCACAACAATTCTTTCTCCAAGTATAACTAGAGAATAAAGCATAACTAGAGTCAAATTTGTATGACCTAATTTTTCTCAGAGGGATTGTAACTACCCATACCTTTTAGCTGTGAAAGAGGTGAGGTAAAACCTGTAGTTTTGAAAATAAATGTATGTTCAGGTCCCTAGTGATTTGATCTCTTATTAATCTACTGTTATCTTTGTACTATCTACATGTATATTTATATATATGCACATACAGATTCTATATGTATGGAGTTTTTCTCCTCAATAGGATACTTTTCCTTTCTTCTGATAATGATGCCCATTTTGTTCTGCCATCTGAGTGGCTAGTGGTCAGTCTCAGCACCTCTGGTCACAGGGAGAAGATGTGGGATCAGCTCTGAAACTTGAAGAGAGACATTGAGGAAGGGATGGCTGGTGGAACTCATGTCTTCATGGCAGCTCCTGAGGATGCAGACAGTGGATATTTTTTTTGGGGGGGGGGGTGTTATGGAGCTTGAACTCAGGAGTTTGGGCACTGTCCCTGAGTGCTTTTGTTCAAGGCTAACACTCTCCCACTTTGAGCTATAGTTCCACTTCTGAGATTTGAGTGGTTGATTGGAGATAAGAGTCTCACTAGAACTTTTCTCCCAGGGGCTGGCTTTGAACTTTGATCCTCAGATCTCAGCCTCCTCAGTAATTAGGATGACAGGTGTGAGCCACTGGCATCAGATAGACAGTGGATTCTTTGCTGACATCTTGGAGTCATTCTGACTCCAGGCTTTCTTGATAACTAATTGATCATCTTTTCAGCAATTGCTTGTACTGACCAGTGTCCCACCTAAAATGTTATTTCTTGCTTAGGCAGCCAGGGTCTATTTCTGTTGCTTATAACAAAAATAAAATCCTGAGGTGACACAGGTAGTTTTTAGTTGTATTCTCTGTAGGTATAAAGACAAAAATCTGGCTTGTAGACTCTGAAGTCAGAAGATCAGCTAGCCCTCCATCTTTTGATTGTCACAGATATTGGAGGCAAAAATGAGTCATTGCTAAGCTGAAAGTGAATTTCTGGTGATAGTCAGATGGGATTTGGCCCTTTGCCATGGATTTCCAAAATCCTTGGTAGAGATAAGTATATGGAAAAGAGATCTTTATGAAAAAACAGATCGTTATGTAGTCATTTTGAAATAGCTTATTAAAAAATTAAATACTCATTTTTCATTTCCTAGTAATCTGAATAATGATTATCTCAAATTCTTTCTCTTCATCTTCAGGCTTGTGTTTATAATATTTCTAAAATTCACTCAGAGATGGAATGAAGATAAGGAATATAGTTTGTATATAATTATGTTGAATGCTACTTTCACATAAACTTTAAATTCCTTTGCAAGGCTGTCAAAACGTCCTCAAAATGATGCCATGGAAGTATTATTTGTTTGATTTCTGTATAACCACATGAGTGATAAAAATGTGCCTGTCATCTGGGAGTACTTTCCAGAACAAGGTTATGGGGTTACTGAGGCAGAAGCTTTTTTTTTTTTTAATTGTCAAGGTGATGTATGTATAGAGGGATTACACTTAAGTTTGTAAGGTAGTGAGTATATTACTTCTTGAACATTGTTACCTCTTGCCATGCTTTTCTCCCTCAACCCCTCCCAAATAAAGCAGTTTTTCTAAAGCAGATGGAATGGAGTTTCAAACAGCCTACATTCACCAGTTCTTAAGAAACATTCAGTCCATGTTTGTCCACATTATCCACTGATGATAGCGACTTCTTGAAATCTAGACCTAAGAAAGTACATTGACTACTCATGCAAACTTCCCAGTCTTACCAAGGTTAGTTTGGTAAGGCTCATCTTATAAGTATCATATTGCTATAAGGAATTATGCTTACTAAATGTCTCTATTATTATAATTATTATTATTTTGTCAGGTGTGGGGCTTGAACTGTGGGCCTTGGCACTGTCCCTAAGCTCTTCAGCTCAAGGCTAGCACTCTACCACTTTGAGCCCCAGTGCCACTTTTAGATTTCTGATAGTTAATTGGAGTTAAGAGTCTCATGGACTTTTGTGCCCAGGCTGGCTTTGAACCACAATCCTCAGATCTCAGCCACCTGAGTAGCTATGTTTATAGGCATGAGCCACTGGTACCTGGCTATCTCTTAATTACTAAAAAATGATTTTAATATTCTAAAAAATGATTTATTATCCTAAAAATTTGTGAAGCATGCTTTGAAGCTTTCTGTTTCTTCTCATTTATCTCCATATATCTATAAAACATTATATATATACATGCATGTATATGCTCCTATACATATCCATTGAGAGGATGGATATGACCAGAGTATATTATATGCATATATAAAAAATATATGCATATATAAAATGTCATAATGAATTCCATGATTTTGTACAATTTTATACAGTAAAAATCTTTGCCAAATACTCTTTTTTAAAAAACTGAACATGTTCATATTCTCCTAAATACTCCCAAACTTTCCAGTACTACCTGCAGCTTCTCTACACCCCCTGCCTTCCTTTAGTGAAGTAGGGTATCTTCTGTCTTTCATCTCTACAGTCTTGAACTCATTTGGGGTGGCCAAGTTCTTTCTTATTGATTTTCTTACCTATCTGAGGTTTGAATTTCCTAACTAACCATATTTGTTCTAGCTTTCCCAGTTTGGAGATCACTTTCTCTGATAAAGAAAGCAATACAGAGGTAAACTGCCCTGCTTTTCTCTATTAGCTTCTCAAGATGATATCATCCCTCTAAATCCCACCCCCTCCCCAGCGGTGGACCTTTCCATCCATTCTTCTTCCGGCTCTGAATCTAGTGCAAAGCCCTCACTTGGTGTCCTTACATTCTGCTTGTGCTCTGTTTCCCAGGGTCACTGTGGCTGCTTTGCGTGACTTGGTTGTGTGTGCCTCCTTCCACATTTTAGGCATTTCCTTTCAAATCTGAGATGACAGAGCTCTCTGTGGAGGTTTTTTTTTTTTTTAAGATGCTTCCAATTTTTTTTCTTGATCAGTGTCATTTGCTATTGTTGACATAGATTTCTGTGAACTTGTCCTCTTTTATTCATTTTAATGCTTATAAGTGGTGTTGGGAAGTCATGTGTATCTTTTCTGTGAACTTCTGGAAACTTCTGTTTCTTCAGGCCTAGTCAGAATTGGTCCCTTCTTTGGCTGTGAAGAGTTCTAAAGTGATGACACTTTGAGCATTTCTTTGGCTCCACAGGCCTGACTACCTCGGGTATCGGGTAGTGGTGGGGAAAAGGCCAGGGCTTCTGAACTAAGCAGATCTACCGATGCTTTTGAAAGGATGTCTAGGCTTCCCTGACTCCTGGAGCAGCTTTTTAATTTCTTTCTAAATAGGATTAACCATACTACTTTGCAGGTTTATTGTTAAAACCTTGAGGAATACAGACTGGCATGAGCTCACTATAAGAGAACCATTTTCTTTTTTTTTTTTTTTTTTGCTAGTCTTGGGCTTGGGTTCAGGGCCTGAGCACTGTCCTTGGACTTTCTCAAGGCTAGAGCTCTACCACTTGAGCCTCAGCACCACTTCCGGCTTTTCTCTATGTATGTGGTACCGAGGAATCGAACCCAGGTCTTCTTGCATGCTAGGCAAGCACTTTAACCACTAGGCAAAACTCCCAGCCCCAAGAGAACCATTTTCATTTCAGTCTAAATGCTGGTGATGTGTTAAAAAACAGGTTCTTGCCTTTTAACATTTAAATGACGGTATATGCATGGGAGTTGGTACACAGAATGAATAAGGTAAAGCCACATGCTACTTTTACCAAAAGATACACATTGAGGTCACAGACAGTGAGTGAGTGGAGCACAGGAGTTCTGAAACTGAGCTATGTGACTCTGTATTCTACTGGTGAACCAATTTGATTTGAGACCTTGGAAAATGGGTGGTGCATTCCATATCGCCTGTCTTTAATATGAAGTAATCCTGACCAATGGGGTTGTTGTGAAACTTGCCATGGGTTAGGCAAGGAAGAAAGAAAGAAAGAAAGAAAGAAGAAAGAAAGGATTCTTAGATTCACGTGTGAAGCTTGGGAGAGGGCGGTGGGTCCTGGGGTAGCTGAGTGGCTCTATCTGATAGCCTCTGTACTTTGGTCTACTTTTTCCTAAAGGACAAGACAGGAAGTGTAAACTCTTTCTCTCAAAGGAGCTTTCCAGAAGAAGCCCACCTTTGGTTCTGCACTGCTGTTGTCTACCCTTCTGGTAAAAATGGCATGCTCACTCTGGAGATAGTGAAGTGCATTCTGTAATCCCTTCCACCCCTCCAGCTATGCCATGTTCCTGCCCAGTAGGTTACTCAGAGCAAAGTGCTTAGCAGTGCTGGGTACTAGAATGATGGCAGGGAAAGTTTCCTTTAGAGGATACTCTAAAGATGAGCAGCTATTTCTTCTGGAGGGATTTTATTGGTAAATTTATCCTATCAATTGGCTAGACAAGTCTATCCCTGGGCTCACATATGCTTAAGAATCCTATTATTAGAGGGCTGGGAGTTTGGCCTGGTGGTAGTGTGCTCGCCTCGCATGCACGAAGACCTGGGTTTGATTCCTTGGTACCACATACATAGAAGAAGCTAGAAATGATGTTGAGCTCTAGCCTTGAGAAAGCCCAAGGACAGTGCTCAGGTCCTGAGTTCAAGCCCCAGGACTGGCTAAAAAAAAGAATCAATATTTGAAATGAAGTGTTCATCATACAAATATACACATCAGGTCCCACGTGGAATTAGGTTGGAGAGTGGGATGCTTTTTTTGGTTGTTGTGGTAGGAGGGTATATAAAAGCTCAGAAGCTTAAAAGAAATGATCATTTCTCTAACCCTTTGGGGAAGCCAAAAATATCAGTTCATTAGATGATTTCAATTGCAGTTTCCTTTTCTCTGGCCTGGAAGTTTAAAATTGAACTCCACTTTACAACTGTTGAAAACTGGTGCCCTTATCACTTGCCACTTCTTCTTCCCTTATAATTAAAATACACACACACACACACACACACACACACACACACACACACACACACCCCTCTCTCTCTGTCAGTTTCCAGTGAAAGACAGCATAGTTCAGCAAATTCTTTGACACTGAATGGAAGCTGGGTGCCATGCCTTGTCCTATAATTCTGGCTACTCTGAATATGAGGTCCAGGAGGACTGCTGTTGTAGATAGTCTGGCTAAAAATTTAGGGAGACTCATGTCAACCAACAACTGACTGTGGTAGTTCAGGCCTGTCATTTGAGCTATGGCGAAAGCACAAATAGGAGGACTGCAGTCCAGGCAGCCCAGGTAAAAATGCAAGACTATCTCACAAACAAGTAAAACAAAAAAGGGCTAAAGGGCTGATGTGGTAGAATGCTTCCCTAGCAAATGTGAGGCCCTTAGTTCAACCCTACTACACAAAAAGAGTCATAGAATTAAATGATTCTTATCCCTCAAACCTGCTTCTTCCATCCAAGCATAACTCTTCTCCATCATTGTTCTTATCAGCATTGCCTCCACTATTTCCTCATCTTCCTCCTCAACATGGCAGAAATGGTACCCTAATTCTGAGAATTTCTAGATCAGGAATCGTAAAAACGACAGAATTCCAATAGGACAAAAGGACATAGGAGATCATTTAGCCCAGTCTTCTGCTTTCCAGAAAAGATATATTCACCAAAAAGGTGTTATTTTTCAAGCACAGTAGCCTTTGTGTTGAGATGGCTTAGTGAAAAGATCCTGGGCAGCAAGGGAAAGTGAAAATGAGATGCCTCCGATGCATGTGCAGGGTGTCTAGTTAGTAGAAACGGGCTGTTCATGCTGGAGGAAAAGGCCATCACAGGTAATTTTGTGAACTCAGCAATAATCTTCCTATTGTAGAGAGATGTGTGGCGAACCTGATTATTACTCAGAAAACTGTCATTTTCCCAAGAGCTGGCATTTTTAACCTCTTGAAAAACACCAACCACTGTTTAGAGCAATCAGTCAGGGGATTTGAAACATTAAACTGGAATATATAATTTCCAAGGGGATAATTTTAGCAGGATTCACTCTGAACTGGAATAGCTTCTTCAGTCAGTCTTACTCTGATGAGATCACCACCTGTCTCTGGTTGCTGACAATTCTCCCCTGCCCTTCCTCCTCAGCCTCTTCCTCAGCCATAAGTGAGGGGCCAGGTTGCAGTGTTTAGACTTTTGAAAGAGATGAGCTTGGCTGTTCACTCGAAGGTAGCCCTGTGGTCTAGACTGGCACCTCCTGATCAGAACCAAACAGTGAGGGCTTACCCACCTCAGAAGACGTATAATTTCAGCATCTGCCTCTGTGCATATACAGTCGAACTTCTAGAGATAAATACATTCTGTGGGAAGGTAAGCTATGAGTTTGCAAGTATTCTACAATAGCTTTCTTTTCTATCATTCTATAATAGAATTTTTATTACGATCAATCCACAGATAGATCAATATTTTTTCACTTGGTCGCTACATTCTTAAGGCAGTGTCTGTCTGTCTGTCTGTCTGTCTGTCTCGTTATCTGGGAAGAGGCCACTGAAGAAGCTGGCTCAGGTACTTAGAAGGACTAGGGAGTTGCAGTCAGACTCTTAGTTGAAGCCTCTGGAACTTTGTAGTTGATGATTGCTGTTGATGACAGTGGGCGTGATAATAAAGACAGCTTTGGGGCTGGTGGTTAAGTTCATTTCAAAGGTCACAGTTGATGACAGAGGGCTGTTTCAGCTCAGGAAAACCAGCTGATTTCAGTTTTCACATACTAATTACTGTTTCCAATTTTCATATGGAGTGTGAATCAGGGGACTAGTTAAAAAATCGGACTTGATAGGTAATTATAATAGGTGATTACAGGAACCAATGAGTGGAAGTTATTCGAAGCAAACTGAGAGAAAGGAAGAGTGAGAAAATATTTATACAGTATCTATTTTGTGTGAGCCTCTTTTCTTCATTCTGCAGTGGGTCCAGAAAACAATATGGTTGAATAAGATTGAGAGGATTGTCAGAGTTTAATACTTTTTTTTTCTTCTTCTTCTGAGATTTTCTTTCCATTTAGAATCTTTGAGGGTATGAGTCCCAAATTTAACTTCCTATCTCAGGTCTCTTTTGAAATCACTGAACCTGATGTCAGAGATGACTTAGATAGCCCATCCCAAAGCACTTTCAGTTTAGCTTGTCCTCAAGCCTCAAGCATGTCTTTTTGTGAGTTTCAGATACTAAGGTGAGTACTGACTGCGCATGTGCAGAGTGGCCCACCACCTCAGTCTTCCAGATTCTTCTCCATCCTTTGTTTTCCTTTCCTTTGCCTCAAATCTTAACTATCATTGTACAGCGACTACTAAGTACCTAAAAGGTGTATGATATCATGCCCCTTATTTTTATCCTTTACTTATGACTCTCTGTGATTATTCACCATTAAAGTCAAACTATTCTGACAGGTTTTACTCAGACCATCCTACTGCTCGAACTGCTAACTGCTAATACTTCAATACATATTCCTTTTAGAGATCCTTCCTAGAACTTAAATGTCTCTAATCTCAACTTTTACTGTCGAGGAAACTGGACCTTGACCCCGATCTATGCAATCTTGCCATTGTCATGCTGACACTGTTGGTACAGCCTCCCTTTCAGAATGGAACAAATATTGGGGATCTCCTTACAGCCACGGGACTCACTAGTTTGCCTTTGAGGAGTTGTTTTCACCTCATTCAAGGAATCTTCTTACCTGAGGAAGAAGAGAACAATTGTCACTCCCTGTGGTGATAAATTTCCAGAGTGGGGATAATACAAGGAGAAAAGGAACTCTGATTCTTATCAAAAACTACAACTTCTGCACTGGAAGCCCAATGAAGCAGCTTAAATTTAAACTCATTAGGTAATCGTTGCCATGGACAATCTCATTTCTTCTCAGCTAACCAAGGGAAAATTTATGCTATAGCAAATACTTTCAGCTGTACCTGGGTAAAGCAGTTTATAATTAGGCTTACAAAAAGCCACTTGGATCTCTAGAAGAGACCATTTGGAATTTGGGACATATTTTCCTTGCTTGGGTTTGGTTCATCTAAGTTTTTGGCTTCTGGGTCTATTACAGAAAGGAATCACCATTTTTGTTTCTGTTTCTGGTAATTGCCTGTGTTTCGTTTGGCTGATTTATCTTGCCCAGAATTGTAAATGCTGCCATAGAGCCATTGTCTTGTCAGAGAAGCAAGTTGTCCTTCATTGAAGGGGTAGCAAAGGTAATCCTGGTCCCAGCACACAACCTCGGGACAACAAAGACTCGGCAATGATCAAGTGTGGATCTTCTAGATAAATGTCCTGCTTGACATTATCTTCTCTTGTTTCAAAGGGGAGACTGAGGAAGGAGAAAGTATCACTGAGGGCTAGAAGCTCACCTGGGCCCCCTCCTCTAGACAGGTGCTTCCTGTCATGAATACATCGCGTCTATGTCATCTTGCTGAAAAGTGAACATTTTTAAGAAGCAGGGATATTAGTCAGGACAACTCAGATAAGACAAAGACAGACCACTTTGTAATCATGTCTGAATGTACACAGAGATGCCGTCCTGGATAGATGAGCCTGTTTCATCTTTATCAATCACAACTTCTGCATGACTCTACTCTTCCAGCCTAGGAGGTAAGCATGGAAACATCCATCCAATCCACAGAACTTACCTTAGACTCCTAGCAGACCCACAGCAGAACACACACACAGGGCATCCCCAAATCACCTCAGAAACCTCACTTGCACGACCTGTCTGTTAATTAAGACACCTTATGCTTCTTCTTTGAGAGCAACGAGGCGGTTGTTCCAACTTTGTTCAACCGCAGGCAGATTTCCTGTGGTACTGGGTCACATCTCACTAATGAGTATTAGATCAGTCTTGTTCAACGTACCGGGATGAAGGAGTTGTACGTGAGCTGCCTCTTTACTCCATACTCCACGACATTACTTCACATGACTCCTCTGCTTCTCCACAGCAAGGTTGGTGATCCCAGTCACAGACATTTCTCGCCTCCTCTGCCATGAGCTGGTCTTCCTGCAGCCACCCTGGTGTTCTTTAATCTGATTTTCACATTGCAGCCAGAGAACTCCTTTCTAATTGGAAAACTTCTTAAAAAGTCATTTCCTGGTTGAAAGCACTTTAACATTTCTCGATACTCTTAAAGAAGTAAAAAAAACACTTCAGGTGACTGTCAAAGCCTTAAAGAGTTTGGCCAGTTCTTATCTCTTCTCTTTCATCCTCTTCTACTCCCCACTCTAGATTCCAGGCACTTTGAACTTCTTCATTTCTAAGCAAGCTTTCTGCTACCACTGTGGCTTTGTATGTGACCTCTCTCTGGAAGGTCACTCCCTTCTTCACACAGTAAATTATTATTTGTCATTAAGATCAGTTGTGCCTTGAAGGTGCCTGCTTTGACTTGGGTAAGTCAGTTTATCTTATTTATCTCTCCCAGTACCATAGCATTTTTTTTTTTTTTGCTGGTCCTCAGGCTTGGGAACTGTCCCTGAGCTTCTTTTGCTCAAGGCTAGCACTCTACCACTTGAGCCACAGCCCCATTTCTGCCTTTGTCTGGGTATATAGTCCTGCGGAATTGAACCCAGGGCTTCATGCCTGCTAGGCATGCACTCTACCTAGCCACATTCCTAGCCCTATGTTGCACTTTCTAACTCATGTGACTCCTAGATGTTGAAAACATTATACTGGTATGCTTCTTGGTTGACTGTTTATTTTCTCCGTAAGACTCCTTGCACAGAGCAGGTGTTTAATGAATGTCTGTGGAAGGAGTGCTGCTGCTGAGCTGTCTCCATTCCAGCTTGTCATTTAACTTGGTTAACAGGAAGCATCTGCTGGGGCAGCAATAGCCAGCAGCATAACAGAAATACATTTTCTTGTAATTCTGGAGGCTATACATCCAAGGGCAGGGATGGTTTGATGAAGATTCTTCTCTGCATTGTGGATCCAGGTTCTTCTTATGTCCCTACATAGGGAGAGAGGGAGAGAGAGAAGAGGGAGAGGGAGAAGGAGAGGGAAACAGATGGAGAGAGTACTGCTGAACACTGTGGTGTGTCTTCTTGCAAAACACCAATCCTAAGGTGGGCACTGCTGGCTCACAATGAGCCTAAGATCTGAGGATTGAGGTTCCAAGCCAGACTGGGCAGAAAAGTGTCTAATAAACTGCTTAGAAAAAGCCAGAAGTAGTGCTGTGGCTCAGGTGGTAGAGTGCTATCCTCAAGCAAAAGAAGTTCAGCGACAGCTCCCAAACCCTTGGTTCAAACCCCAGGGCTGGTACACACACACACACACACACACACACACACACACACACACACACACACACACACACACACACACACACACACACAGCCAAGCACCAATCCTATTGATAAACCAGGGCTCTAATTTTATGACATCATTCACCTTTAGGGTCCCATCTACAAGCACAGTAGCTTTGAGGGTGAAATCCATCTTGGACCTTGGGTCTGCGAGGGACAAAATTCACCCCATAACATGAACCCTGAAACTGTTCACCTGCTGCAAGGGCACTTCTGCAAGCCTCCTCCCTGGGAGACGTCGTGGTTTATAAGTAGGAAAGCCCACACTGGGACAGGGCTAAGGATTGTTCAAGTTCAACATTAGATACATTCTTCTCCAGTAAAGAGAGTGAAGGTGTCCAGTCAAGAGCTGGGCTTTTGGGGAATTATTCTCTCCACTCCCTAGCTCCAGCAGGATAGTCTGTGGAATCAGAGTCTGAATGGAGGATGTTCTGCACTCTCTTCTGCCTTGAAATTTTGCTCCTTGTGTTGTTTTTCATGCTGCCTTTACCTCACTGGGAATGGTCTTGAGTTAGCTTTCCCTGACCTTGGATAGTACAGGTCATCAAACTTCTGAAAGGTTTGGTAGCACATGCATATTCTTAGCTTTGCAACCTGTGTATACACTTGCAGCTATATGAAAGTCTTGGATACTTTGTGGATAAACTGAGTAGCTGAATTCTAAGAAAACTGTATTCATGGCAGCTGGCATTCCAATTCCATACGATTTTCATGTGTCATAAAATAGTATTCTTCTTTTTTGGCTCTCCACCTCCCAGCCCCCAACTATTTAAAAAAGGTTAAAACTATTCTGCGTCGGTGAGTCTTTTAAAAAATTAGGCAGTAAGCTAGACTTGGCCTGGTGACCACGGTTTGCCAATCTCTGATGACTATCATTAGCTCAGAACTTGAAATGCCAATAACTTCCTGGCTCTGCTTGGACCACCAAATTACATTGATTTTTCTTTTTTCAAGCCTGGTTGGAAAAATCTACTCTTCTCTAATTTGACTTACTGGCTAGACAGAACATTTACTTTATTGTTTCCATAAGTTTCATTTTACTGCTGGCTGTGAAGAAATTACTCATCCATTTGCCAGGTTATCACAGCCGAGGCTGAGGCTTTTAAGCCAAACACAGCCTTTCCCTCTGCTTCTGCCTAGCCTTAATCCTGCCATATTCTCTGGGCCTCTGATGTGCTATTCATGCCAAACCTCCAACCTGTGAACTAGCCTCTTCCAATCAGTATTTCCAATAAACATCCCAGTGCCATATTTACATTCAATTACAAAGCATGACACAAAAGTAGAAGAAGTAAAGGGCAGAATGGTGAGTGAGGCTTCCCCAGTAGCTCTTTGGCTGTTTGGCCAAATGACTTCATTTTTATTTAAAGGCTGTGGCAAGGGATAATGTTACATTTCCCCAAAGATCCACAAATTGAAGAGAAGGCTTCTTCAAAGGCCTGGACAGACATAATTCTGCCGTGGCTGTTTTTAGTGTTGGTGAATCATTTGGTGATTTGTATGAAATCTCATGATATATGCTTTGCCATGGTAAAAGGTACAGAACTGCTTCTGGCTAGACAAAGGCAGAGGGACTATTCCAGCAATTCACGTCAGCTCTATTGTTTTAGTCTTGGAGCTATCCTGAGAAAAATGATTAAGCTTGTTTGTTGACCAATATCTTTTGTTTGTTTCCCACACTCCCTGTCTTATACAACAATGAGGCAGATAACTGCTTGTCCTGAGCTTAAAAGTGTCAGCTTGTGTCAGAAATGTGTGTATACAATATGTGTCTGCCCCAGGCAGTCCTGCTGTGACAAATATCTGGGAACAGCTCTGTGTTAGCCACAGCTCCACAACCCATCCATTCACGCACTCATTTGTACATTCATCATAGCTTGTATTGTTTGGGATTTGTGTATTATTTGTTTCTTCCACAAATGATCATCTACCAGGACCAGGTACAAGGGAAGTATAAGATACCTAGGACTTAAATGATTGACAGAAGTCCATTTAAAAGTCAGCATGTACATTTATTTGTGAGTGAGGTTAAGAATGCTGACATGTTAGGTTGAAAAATAGCACAGCAGAGATACTGGCTGTTTTAGGATTAATGAGAACAGTGATTGAACTTTGGAGTCAAGGAAGGATTTGGGAACATCCAGAAAGGCCATATGAACTGGAATGGCAGGGATGACCAGAAACATGATGAGAAAGAATATTCTAGGCTAAGCAGGCAGCACAAGCCCCTCCGTGTCCACAGAGAATGTTTTCTTTTCTTCCCTACAGCTTAACCCTAACTATCTCCCCTCCTTCTCCATCTCTCCTTTTCTGGGTAGGCGGGTATACAATGAACTTGGATGAGTCACTGGTGGCAGACAGATGTCAAATAAGACAAAGAACTTGAAAGCCAAGGTGTTTCCAAATTGTGAGAGTAGATAGGCTTCTAAGGGGAGAAGTAAGCCAACGTGTGCAATGGTGTAGACAGCTATGCATGACTATTATGTATAACATGTGTTAAGTGGGAGGTGCCAGCTGCTAGAAGGTCCCCTAAGAGGTGATTGATGATCTCTGCCAGGATTAGCTGACTTAGGAACTGTCTGGCTCCTGGTCTATGATGTGTAAGTGTATCCTGTTAGATAATATGGAGACTTTGCCAAAAATAAAACCACGCAGACATCCAGGTACTGGGAACAAAGGAAGAAGTTGAATGCCTGGAAAGGGACCAGCAGCCCCCCCCCTCCCACATAGATGAGCGTGTGGGAAGAACTGCTGGCTATTGGGGTGACCTATATAACCTGTAGGGAATGGGAGGACCTTGTTATCTTATGTGGTCGTAGCCTGATCACCTCAGGTGGCCTATAGGACTGGTTAGGTGTAGGGGAGCCTTGCTGGCCTGCATGGGGATAGCTCAGCCCTAGGGAGCTGTCCCAGGCCAAGAGGATGGGTAGCTAATTACACTGGGGTTAATGTTGCCTAGGGAACAAGCATGCTGGGCTCTAAAAGAGAGGGCCATCAGGCCAGTACCATCAGCATCCTATTCCATATCCTACCACTGGTAAGCACATGGCAGAGTGTTGGAGAAAAGGTCTTACTTGCAGGCTCACTCAGCCCTCCTGGGAAGAGTGTGGAATTATTTAGCAATGAGGGAAATTTGGCCAATGTGGCAGATGGTTAGGGGCAACACTTCTGCTTGGCCTGCAGTTGAAAACGACGTGGGCTGCCGTCATGCTGAGCAGAGATGGGCAAAGCAGAAGCTTGCAAGGAAGGAGGAGACCGTGGAAGCTGCCAGAGGGCATGCATGTCAGGCAGGCCCAGCGGAGTTCCAGAGACCTGAGCCAGGAGAAGGAAGTGCTAAGTAGATACAAGGTTCCCTGCAGAATACTGGCAGGAGGGAAGGAGAGGATAATCATGAAATACCCTATTGTTATATTCAGGCGATTGGTTCCTTGCCGGGTCCACATATTATAAAAGCTGTTTCTTTCAGAGCTGTCATTAAAATTAAGATATCAAGTGATAGCAGCCCCGTAGCACTTCTGTTGGCCAAACAGTTAGCTAGATCACAAAATGGTTTCCAGATGCCTTCAATGACTGTGTGGAGAACTGAGGGGGTCTTAAGAGCTGGCTGCAGCTCAACTCACCTCCCCCAAATCTGTGACTTTGGATAAGTTTCGAGTGACTGATCTTTCTTTCCTCGGACAGACGAGGGAGAAGGGAAAGCCAGGATCTTTAAAACTTCTCTCATATTGTGATTCAAAACATTGGTTGTGCGTGAGTTTTAAAGACATCAAATTTAGAATGATAGGAATATCTAAGATGATTGCTAGTGGGAGCAAAAATGAACACAACTCATTTGGAAAGCAATTTGGCAATCTATGTTAAGAGCTTGGAAAATGTTGACTCGATAATTCCTCTTCTGGAAAACTACTCTGAAAAGTGTTCTGAAATTCAGGAAAACAAAACAAAACAATAAAAAAAAGATGTTCTGTACAGGATTAAGAGTGAAAATTAGTTCTGCAAGGGAGGCTGGGGAGAGGTTTGACCATCTATGTAATGGATTATTTTTAGTCATTAAAATGATGATGAAGGCACTTAAATAGGGAAATTATTGAAGTAAATGAGAAATGTTTGGTATGATACTTAGTTCTGAAAAAAAACACACAAGAACCCAAGTTGTAGAAAGAATATGATTTCAATTATGTAAAAGTACAGAAGCAGACTGGAGAAAAATATTAATTTTAACTGTTTGGGGATTATTGATTTAATTTCTTTTCTCTTTGTTCTCCTCTAATATTCTATAATAAACTTGCATTACTTTCATTATAATAAAAACTGAAATAACTCAAGTTTATGATTATTAGTTGGCCATATATATTAAGGAAGTGTCAGAAAAAAATGGAAATAACCACAATTATAGAACTTCATTTGTTATAAAAATGAAATTATGTACTCTATAGCTCAAGGGTTGATGGTAACTCAGAAAGGCCCTGTATTCACAGTCCAGCGCTCTTGATTGAAGTTATGGCTCCCATGTCTTCTAGTTGTATGCTGTTGAATAACTTAGTCCTGACATCTCTGGAGCATGTCAGGACTGCCACCTGTATAAGAGAAATTCAACAAGCACTTATTAGATGCCTACATGTATCAACATTTGTATTGGATGCAGCAGTGAGCGACCAAAGGGAAATAGGCTTTGCATCTTAGCATCTTTACTGAGTCACTGAACTTGCTGAATATGTAACAGTCAGTAAAACGATATCCCTATACAGGAAAGAGCAAATCCACTATTGGGGGATCATGCTGAAGTGTTTTATACAGTGAAGGCATAACAGAAAACCTGCAGCAGGACACTACCAAAACCCCACAGATTTGGCATTACAGGTTTTTAACTAGCTGTGTCACACTGGAAAAATTGCTTGGCCTCTCTGTGCCTCAGTTTTCTTCACCTTTCTGAATCCTGTGTGGTTAGAGACAAGTTTTGTAAATGTGAGAAAGCAATAATCCCTGACTTCAACCAATGCCTGTTGAATAGCATTCAGTGGACAGTCTGTGTGAACAAATGTTAAGAACAATCCATGAGCCAGGTGTTTTTCCACCCAGTATGTACATTTACTGGGAGGAATTTCTCACTCTTTTCTCTGCACCACACTATCCCATTGGTTTTCATTACAGCCGTGTTTTCCCCCCACCCCCACCCCAGCATCCTGGGCCTATTGGATCATCAGGGAGTGATTATATGTGGATTAAAAACAACAACAACAACAACAAAAAACAAGTCCTTGCATATGCACCCTGTGACATACCTTTCTTCTTTCTGCCCCACTGGGTCCCACTGAGGGGAAAACAGATGCTGTGCCCAGAGGCTAGGGTAAGGATGAGATGTCTGCTGCAGTGGCTTCTGGGAATGGGATCTTCTCAACTCTCTCCAGTGTAGTCTCTAATGTGTTAACAGTCACCCTGCCCTGAATCTGGGCGGGGTGGGAGGGAATGCAGGAAGTGAAAAGAACCAAACAGCAAACTCCTCCCTGAAAGCTCCTTAGAGACACTGAATAATGATGGGGAGTGTTTCACAGCCACAGAGAGGAGGTGAAAGGGGAGGGGGAGAACAGTGGAAGGCTGAGTCTGGTTAATGATGGACCAGATGCCCAGCAGCACCTTCGGGTGAATGCATTAAAGGATGGAGAGCTGTGTCTTCCCTCTCTCTCCCCGCCCCCCACCCCCACCACATCTATTCACAGGCTCCTGCTGGACCCAGCTGGGGCTGGGGTTTCCTGTGGAGTTTTGTCTCAGCTGGAGAGATATGCAAGTTCAAAGCCTTCTCTTTATTTCCAAATAGGATCTTCCTCCCTGCCTATCCTCCTTTTCCTTCCCCAGCTTAGCCTCTCCTCCCGACCCTTAACACACACCATGGGGCTGCCTCCTTTTACGGACAGCTTGCTTTGTTTGGCTCGGATTTGTTTGTGAAAACACCTACACCTCCAGCAAATGGGAAGGAGGGGCTTCAGGGCCTTCTCTATAGCCTCCTCTCTCTCTACTCTGTGACCTGCAGAGTTCAGAGCCAAGTTCAGCCAGCAGGGCTCTCCTGCAGCCTGTGTCTCTGTGGGACGCTGGCTCTGGAGACCTGTGAAGCCTGCCCAGAAGCCCAGAGAAGCAGAAGCACAAAGAGCAGAAGCTCTAGCTCTGATTGTCCTGCACTCCAGTTGCCGCCAGACATTCCTTGTATCCTTGGCCACCATTCTTTGGGGCCTGAGACAAAAGGTGGAAAGTAAGACTGGAGCATCTCATTTCAGGTCCCTGATGACTTTTCCCCACATCTTGCCTTGCTGCAATCACCCTAGTAAATCAAGATCAATCCTGGAACATTAGATGGGGGGGTTGGGAGAGGGGGGGAGAAATGACTTGACTTGAATTTCCTCTCTCCTGGCCTCTAGTATTTTCACATACAAAATTTCACATATGAAACACCACTCCAGGGGCCCAATTTCATCCACTTTTGCTGTAAATAGAAAACATTATTTCAACTCTCTGAGCACCTTAAATTTCTCTTCTTGCTTGATTCCTTCTTGCATTAGCACCTACTTTTTGACTAATGTAGTTTTCAGGTAGGATAATCTTTCCTTTCACTAGATAGATTTTTCATTTTCTCAACTAAGCGATGCACCTTTCAAAGTCACTCTTACGCTACCACAGGCTGGGGATGGGGAGGGGAGATGATGTTCTTTTCATAGAGCCCATCCACCCTGTGAGTAATGTAGAAATGGGTCTGTGATGTCACTTGCTCATGATTGTCGGGACTGTCTGTGACCTTCCAGAGAATATGAATGAGGGATAGGTACATGTCTATAGTTCTTAATTTGGTGATAATTTTTCCTATGTAAATGAGATGGTTGAATACTGTGCAGAATTTTAGGCAGATAAGGCAACTGCACTCATTGGAGATGAAGGGCTTAATGCTTCATTGGCTTTATCATTGTTATGCTGTCATTTTTTTTTCCTTCTAATGTCGAGATTGGGTTGTCACTTAGACTCAGAAATGACCTCTAAGGTCAGTTAGATGAATGCTTTATCCAAAAGGCAGCTCTTCTGCTTAGCAACATGAGGTAAAAACTATGTGGTTTGGATGACTGGAACATACAAGGCGTGTGACATTGGGATCAGGCCCTGGCAATGCATGGGAGAAAATTCTAGGTCTGAAGTCATTTGATCTCTAAACTTCTTTGAGATCATTCCAAGCAGAGATTCAATCCTGGCTTCTCAAGATTTGACTCCTATCTGGCAGAGTGTTTGCTTTCACTTGGATTTGGTTTGTTAAAAATGTGAGTTGATGCTTTAAAAAATGTGGAGAATTTGCCTAACCAATCTAGATGTGTTTTGCTTTGTCTTAAAAGAAAAGTAGATCTAGAAACAGTGGTACTGCACTTGCACTCAGAAGTAGTGAGCTGGAAAAGTTTCCTTTAGATTGGGAGTGATCTTGGATTTACCACAGTCATTACCATTCCCTATTGCTTCTCTTTCTCAAAGGTCAGGTACCAGTGTCATCTGTTCTTATGCTTATTGGAAAAAAATTTCCTTTCCCCCTTCTCTCTTTCTGTCTTCCCTCTTCTTTCTTTCTTTGTTTAGTTAGTCCTCTCCCTTGTTTAGTTACTTCTCTCCCTTGTTTATTTTCTCTTTTATAGCAAATGTAGTAAAAGAAGGTAGATTAGTATGTCTCCTATAAAGTAACACGCTTAGCATTTTGTGCTTTCTATACTATTTGTACTCATATCACTCATTTTGTATTCTCTTCCCTGTGGAATAGGGATTCCTAACAGTCAAGAGCTGCCTGTACTGTTACTGTAGCTTGCTCTATATCTGATGGGCCACATTCAATATATAAGTAGGGCTAATACTAAATTTCTCATTCTTCTCTTATAAGAGAGTAGCAAGATACCTCTTACCAGCCGGAATAGATCAAATAAGGTAACACTATAAGTAGTCTTTGAAGTTCAGTGAGATGAATGGGAGTCCCAACATCAGGAGGGAGTGGAAAACATTCTTTGAGGGTCTTCGAAAAGGAGCTATAAAAGGAGAAAGACAGACAGGTCCCAAGTCCAACCCTCCCTCACTAAGTCTGTGACAGGAGATAAGGAGTTAGTCCTGCTTGAGACTGGGAATTAGGCTGATCCTGGTTGCTAATCGTCAATCAATATTCAAATCAGTCAGTCATCAGTGTTTCCATGCCTGTCATGTTACTTTGGCATAACGATGGCCAACATGCCAGAGGGAATATTTCAAAAGAAGAAGGGTTTGTTTTTAGCTCCTGCTTTCAGAGAGTTCAGTTCCTGGTCTTTTTGGCTCTGTTTTGAGGGCCAGTAGGAAGGTAGTACATATGGCAGTGGGAGCATGTGGTAGAGACTCTTGATCTCATGGTGGACAGGAAGTAGAACGAAGGAACAGTGACCTACTTCCTCCAGGGTGGCCCTGTTGCCTAAAGCTTCCAGTCTCCTAAAGTAGCCCTGTCAGTTGATGACCAAATGTTTGACATGTGAACTTGTGACAGACAATGCTTATGCAAATCATAACATCTATAGGCTCAGGAGAAATATTCCCAGGCTCCTGGTGAAGCTTGACAGTTATGCAGTGAAGACCCTGGGTCTCCTGTGGCTGACTAAGGAGCTTCCGCTGGTGCTCCAGCTGCTCTCATACCATTCTCACAGCCATTTTGCTATTGTCTTTTTGCTTGCCTCTAAGGCAAGAGTCATAGCTACTGCCCAGACCCAGGGGCTCTCACTTCCCGTGACATCACTAGGGTATCTAGTACTCCATCCAGCTCTGGTTTCCAGCAGGCTCAGCTTCTTGTGTGGCTTTCTCAGGCCTTCTATGGCTACCTGAAGCATTTCTGCCGAGAGCTTTGCTTCAGGAATGTCCTGACTTGATTACTTCACCCATTCTGCTCCAATCCTGTGCATGCTTCATCTGTTTAATTTGGTTTCTGTACACTTTGAACTTGTGCCCCAGAAGACCTGACATAACACCAATCTATTTCTTCTCAAACTGTTATTCAGGACATGTTTGAGATGTGCATTTTTCATGTATTATTCATGGGCATTATTGGAGATCATTGTGCAAATCAGCTTTATTGGGCGCCCTGGAGGACTACAGCAGACTTGGTGCACTTATAAATTGGATGGCATCATTTCCTGAAAAGCAGCCTAGCTGTGCCTTCTGGGGGGAAAATGACAGTTTCATAGAACGACTGAGAACAATCGTGTCTTGGAAAGGGATCACTGGCCATTGCATTGGCCATTGGGTGCCAGTGCTTCTGTGGAGTGCTGCATCCAGATTAGAGTCACTTGGTTATGAAATTGTAATCAGACTTAGACATTGGCTAAGCCCCTGTGGAAGTCACAGGGTGGTTGCAGGTTAAAAAGAAAAGAATAAGAAAAGAGTAGAAAAAGAAAAAAGGGAATCCCAAACTCACAAAACTTGCAGTGTCTGTTATTTAGCAGGGAGACAACTGCTAGGATCTAGGGCAGTGATCAGTACCAATTTCAGATGGCGACCATTACTGGTGGGCACAGACAGGGAGATACCTTTAATTGACTGTGGTATGCCACGTGCTCTTCTAAGCCCTTCCTTTCTTATCCTCATCCTCTATTATTCTCTTGTGCTGCACTATCTCCTGTTGTCCTGTAGACAATGAGGCTCTGACCTGGACAGTTTAACTGGCTGTCTCCCCGCTAGGAATACTTGTGCCTAGAAAGGCTCTGTTGAGGAGCCCCAAAGAGGGAAGAATTCTGTAGAGAAAGATCAAGGTAGTGGTCCTTGGTGGGGAGATACTGAGGAACACAGAGGCAATCTCAGAGCTTCTAAGTCACATTGCACAGGCATCTTCTCAGACTTCAGTGAGGGCAACTCTGTGCGGGCATGCACTTGACCCCTCAGTTTGCATTTTCCAGGCCTCAGTATTCTCCTTGCCTCAGTAGACACTGGTGGAAAGGAGAGATTTTTGGGAAGCTTTGCTATTTGAGCTTTCTTATTATAACTAGATGGATTTGAAAAGCCCATTGAAGTCATTTTGTTCTAACAGTCCAAATTGTCAGTATATAAGCAGTTGTGTATATGATTAGTTGGTCACGGGTGGAGTTAATAACCCAGTGCTATACCTGGGTCTCTTGGCTTAGGAATTTTAAATAAAGAACTTTTGTTGGGGGAAAAATGGATGATTTTCTAAAGAATTCAAAGGAGAAGTATGGTTCCATATGTATTTTGTGCCTTATAGGGAAATATGAAAGGGCCAGAACCCAACAAACCTGAAACTTTTGATTTATCAAGTTATTCATTTGATTGGCAATTTTGTGCATTTTGCACTGCCAGCACCATACTATACATAAGGGATAAAACTGCTAGGTGCTTGTGACTCACATCTGTAATCATAGCTACTGTGGAGGCTGAGATCTGAGGATAACAGTTAAAAGCCAACAGTCTGTGAGATCTCTTATCCCAATTAACCACCAGAAAACTGGAAGTGGCACTGTGGCTCAAGTGGTAGAGTACTAGCCTAGAGCACAAAGAGGCTCAGGGACAGCACCCAGGACACCCTGAGTTCAAGTCCCACAACCAACAAAACCAAAACCAAAAAGCAAAAAACAAAACAAAACAACAAACATACAAAAAACCCCCAAAGTGTTGGAAAATAGATTCTCTATTATGTATATATGCACACGTGTATGCATATGTATGTATAGGCACAGAGGCACACACGTGTTACAGAGCAATTAGCCCAGAGCACTATCCCATTCTGTAGGATCAGGGATAGGATAGAGGGAAGGTAAGAGTTATGGGGAAGGGAGAATTTAAGCACTCAAGTTGGTATTGATTGAAGATGTTCGAGGCACAAGCCAAAACATGAGGGTCTTTTGTTGTTAGGAGTGAAGCTTGAACTCAGAGCTTTGAACTTGCTAAGCAGGTGCTCTATCACTTGAACTCTATGCCTCCAGTCATTTTATGTTATTTTCAAGGCGGTGTGTTCTGGCCTGGTACTTGTGCTTCCCAGTGTTATGAGGAATACTGGCATGCACTTGTGTGCCTAGCCATGGGGATTCCCTCTGCTGCTGGGGGGTGGGGGGAGGTGAAGGGAGGGGTAACAGCTTTCAATCCACCCTGCTGAGCCAGTGGGTAAGATGAAGTCTTTCAAACTTCTATGCCTGGGCTGACCTCTGACTGTCATCCTCTGGTCTCTGCCTCCCAACTAGCTAGGAGGCACTGAGATTGGCTTGAGCAGAGTCTTGAAGGATGTGATCGTTAATAGAGGGAAGAGATTGGTTAAAGCAGAAGGGGCACTTGAAGAAAAACACCGAAGCAAGAGCAAATGAGCTGTGTGTGTGAAAACTTGAAAGCATTCTCCTGTCAGAAGGTTGAAATTCGTGTAGAGATTCTGGGAAGAGAGAGGTGGAAGAAGAAAACGGAGTTCAAGCAGGAATCCTTAAAGGGAGTGGTGAAGCGTTGCAGGTCTTGAGCAGGACTGGCCATGTCTGCATATCCACTCTGGAACTGTGTAGAGGCTGGGTTAGAGGAGAGGGAGTCCACAGCCAGGAAGATCGTTGTCCTTCAATGATCTTGCTGGGGTCTTCATCCAGGTGGGAAAGGGCCTTCCATGACACTGGTGAAGGTCACATAGAAAGGATGGATGGACTGTGCTGGGGAGGGAGAAGTGACAGAACTGGAAAGAACTGGCTGAGGTGTTGGGGGTGAGAAGCTCCTCGCTGGGTGACTAGATAGAAGACCATTCTGAAATAGTAGCGCTTTCCCATGAAGCATGAAAGACCCAAGCTGAAAGAACGTGTGTCATCTTAAGAACTAGAAAGTAGAATTAGTTTGTGTTAAGGAAAGGAAATTCTTAAAACTCAAGCTCAAAGGCACATGCTGTGATTTGAGTATCTAGTCTCAGGCCCCATGGAGAAGCTGTCTTTAGTCCACCATCCTTCTCCATGGGGGCCAACGCTTCTGAGACAGGATGGCAACCTTTGGCCTTAGGAATCATGATCAAGGCTGGAATATTCAAGTATATTCATTAAAGAAGGACAGTGAGCTCAGGCGTGTGAATTTGAATTTATCCCAACCCTGCATGCTGCCCACTGTGGAAAGGATTTGAGACACTTTATAGATTTTAGACTGCTGAAGATAAATGCCCCTGAGAAAAGAAAAGGAGTAGAAGCTTTTCAAGCACAGGAATTGAACAAATGCCACCATGAGATGATAAAATACCACCCACCAAAAAAAAGGGTCTTGCATTCTTTCTAAGGTAAAAATATTAAATCGATATCTTTTTGGATAAAATAAAACATGGAGTCTTATCAGTTATAAAATATACTTTTTGTTTTGTTTTGATAATAAAGGTCAAACAAAATCTGTAAATAATTATTTTCAGTAGAGTAATACCAGGTTTGAAGTCATTTAGCATTTGAACTGGGGCTTTGGTCTTTACCCTTCTGCACTATTTAAGGAACTCCTCTCATTCTGTTCTTTTTTTCCCTCCCTCCCTCCCTCCCTCCCTCCTCCCCTTCTTCCCTTCTTCCCTACCTCCCTTTCTTCCTTCCTTCCTTTCTTTTTTTTTTTTGGGCCAGTTCTGGGGCTTGAACTCAGAGCCTGAGCAACACTTCCTGAGCCACAGCACCACTTCTGGCTTTTTCTATGTGTGTGGTACTGAAGAATTGAAACCAGGTCTTCGTGCATGCTAGGCAAACACTCTACCACTAGGCCGAACTCCTGGCCCCACCTTTCTTTCTGTTTGAAGGTCACACTGCGGTGTCTTTGTGCCTGGATCACTGCCTGGCGTCAAGGTGGCCTATGTCCCTTCACAGTTTTTCCTCTGTAGCCCATCCTAGAAGCCGGCTGGCTTGTTCAACAGGGATGGATAACAGACTTATTTACATATGCAGTCCTCACCTCTCCCCTGAAGCCTTTCACAAACCAAAGTCCATCACTGACTCCATCTCTCATAGCAGTCCTGTCCTAGGGAGTGGGCCATTAGCCTTCAGGTGTTTATTTCAGCAAACTCTGTTGGCTTTACTGTCAAAGTCTACCTTCAAAATCTCCACCCTCCTCTCTGATACTGCCTTTATGATTTGTCAACTGGGCAACATCATCTGGCAACATCTTTGACCTGATTGGTGCCCTCAGCTCTTGCAGAGGTTTTAGCAGAATTTCTTGAGTGATGGTGCTGATCTGTGCATTAGATTGTGTCCTTCCTTCTCCCTCACCCCCTCACCTCAGAGTAAGTGTCAAATCTTTATTGGCCTGCATCGTCTTGTCTTTGGCTTTCCCTCAATGCACTGGATTTCCTTGTGCTGGCTACCTTTGAGTACTACATCCCCTATTCCATCTGCCTACAAGAAAGAATCCAGTTTTGTTCTCAAACCTTGGGTCTTTCAGTCTTGGGGGCTTTCCACTTACTGAATGTGTCTTCATGCCTTAAAGGCCACTTCCTCCACGAATCCCTTGAAATTAATTATTTTTCACCACTGTGTATCTCCTTACTCATAGGAAATTGCTCGCTTTGAACCAGGATCCACAGATCTCAGCTTCCCGAGTAGCTAGGTTATAGGCATGAGTTACCTCACCCAGCTACCTTTTAAAAATAATACAAAGGGAAGATTTGAAAAATATAACCTCTAAATGGTGGTTTAGTAATTGAGAATAAAATAAGTACTTGTTTAGAATGCTTTTGATATTATGTACAAAAATAAATTGGAGCTAGCCCTGGTGGCTTAAGTCTGTAATCTTAGCTATTTAGGAAGCTGTGATCTGAGGATCACAGTTCAAAGCCACCCAGGGCAGGATAGTCTGAGACTATCTTTAGTTAATGAGTAAAAAACTACAAATAGAGCTGTGGCTCAAGTGGTACAGTACCAACAGACTTGAGCAAAAAATAGGACAATATCCAGTCCCTAAATTCAAGTTCTAGGACACACACACACACACACACACACACACACACACACACGATATATTATATCTTACCCAGTGGTTTTTGTTCATTGTCCATAGAGACAATGTAATTAATATGGAGTCCCACTTGTGCTTGTTTAATTCATCAGTCATTATAATAATCCCATGGAAAATCAATACTATCCCCATTTTATAGAAGCCCCAGAGAGGAAAGGAGACTTAGCCAGGATGTGTTCTGGGTCTGTGAGACACAGATGGCTCTTTCCTGACAGACACAGTCTGAGCTGAGTAAATGGATGGCAGCCAACAGTGCAGTTCACAAAGGGCGGCTCTGGCCTGAGCAGCATGCAAGCTCTTTCAGGCCTGGCCTCTTCTGAAGGTATCTCTGTCCAGCCTCAGGACCTCTGCAGCCTTGAGGGCCCCTCCTTAGTGAGTAGCTTTGGTTTGGTCAGAATGTGAGAGAAATCTGTCCCTTTAAACAAAGTCACCAAGTTGGGGCCCTGACTCTGAGTCATGTCTTCCTCAGCTGTAGTTCTGTGACAAAAAAACCAAACAGCCTCTTTGGGGGTGTTCTGTCAGGAAGATAAATGCCATCTCATTGATCCCCTCACCAAGGAGCTTGTCGGAAACGACAGCTGCTAGACTGAGATGCTTTGAAGATTGAACCCAGGAGTTCAGTTTCGGCTCTTCTTGCAAACTAGCACGACACATTTCATTCCCTGTCACTGGCTAGGATAGAAAGTCAAATGAATGAAGGACAATGTTCCAGGGAGACCTTGAAAGGCTGCTGGTAACAGGGCAGATCACAGCAGACACTCTTTGCCATAGGCTCATCAGCTACCTACTTCAGGACTAAACATGGTCCAAAGTGAAGTTCAAGGGTGAAGGGAAATCCTGAAGGGCATTGAAGTCAGACAAAGGGCAAGTGGAAAAGCCCACCTCTTGAAGGAGGTGGTGAAAGGAGGATGGCTTTACGTGTGAATGGATCCGTACATACATGTCCAACAGGAAGGTTTTCATTTTTGCTGAACTAACTGGTGGCATTTATTTGTCCCTTTTAAACTGTCCCCTTGTGTCTCAGCCTTGTGTCATTTGCTGCCCACATCTTCAGGGAATGGAACTCAGGCAACTCTCCTTAGTTCCTGAGGCACTGAAGAAGTAGCATGCTGTCACAGATAAGATGGGGCTATGGGCAGGAGGAAATGGTGTCCAGTGGACTCATATCCAGCCCCAGTGTCCACCTCCTGCACATTGGAAGACCTTGATGCAGTGGTGACAATGTCCACCAGGTGGCAGTCTTAGTTCAGTTTTATTTTTATTGCTTTGGATTGAAAAACTGTGTGGGTACAATGCCTGACTTACACTTCCCCATTCATGTATCAATCGCGTCCTGACAAGTTGTGGGATCTATTGTATTTTCTACAATTACAACTTATTCTTTTCCTCTGGGACCTTGGCAGGCAACACTGTGAGAGAGACATAATCCAAGCAGGGTCATGTTTATCATGTACTCAGGCACACCTTACAAGGACTTGAGGGATAAACTCTTGTCATGATTCTCCTTCTCCAGTCTTCCTGATCTCCTGTTTTTCTGTCCTTTCCCTGTTTCTCTTGATGGTTAGAATGGTGTGACCAATGGACACTTTATTTGCTAGAACCCGATGTGGCCAACTTTTCCACATTCATTATGTTGAGTCAGAGGCATGGGTTGGCAGTCTTAGAAGCTGCCCACGACCCATGAACCTTAGAGGCCAAGTGGAAGAGGGCTGAAGATAGACTTGCCTTCAGGACACACTGCAATGAGTATATTCTGTCTCAAATGCTTACTGGATGATGATGATGATGATGATGATGATGATGATGATGATGATGATTTCAAATGGAGATCATGGGGCTTGAACACAGGGACTGGGTGCTATTCCTGAGCATTTTTACTCAAGGCTAGTGCTTTACCTTTAGAGCCACAGCTACACTTCTTTCTTTTTTCTTTTCTTTGCTAGTTAATTGGAAATGAAAGTCTCAAGGACTTTCCTGCCTAGGCTCTCTTTAAACCATAATCCTCAGATTGTAGCTAGGATTACAGGCATGAGTTTCTGGGACTGGGCTGTTAATTGGATTTTTTATGGCATCTATCTGTGGAAAAATGTATAAGGCTGAGCTGACTATCGGTTTTAGAAGCCCCATAGTAATGGTGTTGGATGTGATATGGTTATTTGAATCCAGGACAAAGAAAGCTACAATTCCTGCCTCAAAGAATCCAGTCTACTTAGAAAGATAAGAATTTTTAGTCATTCTAGTAACAAGTGGGTGCTTATTGCTCAGTACTGCATATAAAATGTCTCTGAGATTTTATAGAAAACCCTGCCTCTGAGTCCTGGGAGATTGTGGAAGCCTTTGGGGAAAGGATGTCTCAGTTAGACCTTGATGGGAGCACGGAAATTGGGAAGGACTTACCAGCATGCAGGGAGGAATCAGGTAACGGAAGTTTAGACATGGGTCTCACAAAACCCAGGAGGGCTAGTGCTGAGTTACCACTCAAAAATGGATGATTACTTTACAAATTCTATTTCATGAAAAAGACCAGCACGTAAAATTCCAGTGTCTGGCTTTATGGAATGATGCTGTCCCTAAAGCTCAGTGAAATGATTAATCTTTAAAGCAGTATTTATTTCTATTCTTATTAAGTACTGGAGAATGACCTCATTCATTCAACACATATTTATGGAGTATTTTCATAGTGCTAGATGTTTTGTGGGAGACTAAGATATATCAGGCAGAATTATTCTCTCTGGAGTCTTTATGCTGGGAGGGAAGACAAAAAAATGTGACTATAACTATCCTGTCAGAGAGAAAGACAGAGGCTCCAAGGTAAGTACAGAAAAAAAATATTACTGGAGTCCAGAGAAGGAGAAAAATTATTTCCAGCTGGGGGTTTTGTGGTTAGATGCATTCATTTAAAAGTAAGGGAGGGAAAGGCCATTTTGCATGGAAGAAATGGCAAGCACAAAACAAGGAGGCAAGGGAGAAATGCCTGAGTGGAGAAAGATGTACAGGAGCTGGAAGAGAGTGGGAGGGTTTGGAATGATGTCCCATTGGGTTGGGAAGAGAAGATAAGCAAGGTAAGGTGTTTGAGGTCAACAGGAAGCTGTGGGTTTGAGATTAACGGGAAGTTACAGACTTTTTAGTGGATGGCAAAACTCATCTTTTAAGAAGGTGTGAGTTTCTGAAGATGAACATTTAGCAAAACATATAAAATGGACTAGCTAAAGGAGAGAAGGAAAATGGAAGGGCTTGAGCAAAAGGCTAACTTACTGGGTATGAAGTAGATATAGCTTCCTAAGTTGGCTTTTTTTCCCCTACCCTTATCCTGAAAATTCCCTCATTCACCCAAGAATCAAAGAAGCTTCTTTTTAGAAAATAGAAGACATACATAACAGTGTTAGTGGTGTGCAAAAGTAGCTGAGACCAGACAGAAATGATGAATTGAAGAGAAGCAAAGTGGAGGGGGAGGGCAGGTAGTTCCCAAAGTGCCAGCTTCTTCCCAAAGTGAGAGATATGCACAGAAGCACAGAAACTACCTGGGGTGTTTATAGCCAAAGATGTGCACACCAAATCTGGCTAACCAGAGATGCTGTCAGACATGCCACGGATGGATGTGGTAGAGAGAAGCAGAGATTGAAAACTTCCTAAAGAATTATGTCCGTGAGTCTCATTTACAAGAATTTTTCTGTTCAGTAATGCTGCTTAATCTGGTGTTGATTTTCCTTGCCTGTGGTAAACTAGATGTTTTCTATAAGTAGCTGGATACAGAGATGACTAAGAAAAACATGAACAAGCACTAAATCAATACAAAATACTTTATTAATAAAAAATAGCTACTTACATCTCTGTAGGAGACTGAGATTGTAAGGATCTTGGCTTGAGGGCAGCCTGGATAAAAATAATAAGCAAGGGAAGCGAAAGATTAAAATATTCTAACATATGAAGACTATCCAATAGAGAAATGATGGCTGGAAAGTGGGAGAGTAATGTGACTCAGCAGTTTACTGCCAACTGAAAGAAATGCACCTACACACGAGTCATCTCTAAAAATAGAATTTCAAAGGCAAAAATACAGCAGCTCAAGAAATAGATGGCTGTATAATTAAGAAGATACAATATGAGGGGTCGGATGTCAGAATGATAAAAGAACCGTCAAGGACTGAAGGCAAAATTGTAAGAAGCACAGTGGGGAGTAAATGATTCCATGAAAGACATGAAAGAAAGGAGAGCAGTTACTAAAGGAATGTGAGTTAAAAAGCACATATAGGTTCAGATGGAACATTGTAATTAGAAAATAGTAGAGGAACTCCATTACTTGTGCAATTGGTAACTTCGAAGATAGAAACTTTATATAAGGCAGAAGAAATATTTAAACCATGCAATTTAGTAAAATTTTATGTGAATGAAAATGTCTTAAACACACATGAGGGAGATTTACTTCACGTGACTGGAGATATTGACAGAGGATGGTCAATACTGTCAGACATAGCCAAGGAAATCTATTAAGGCAGAAAGATTTTTAAAACAACCCCTGGGCAGTCAGGCAAAGAGACCAAAGCTCATGTTCGAGGAATTCAGTGTGTCTCCATTTACTCCATGACACAATTCTATGACTAAGTGGGGTGCAACCCTTAAAAAACAATAACCCAACATCCAAGAAAAGAAAATTTCAAAGAAAGTCAAGAATTTTATTTGCAGTCCGACTGTCCTCTACAGTATGCTAATTATGTAGTAATTTTATTAATTTGTGCACTATTCACAGATTAATGAAATGTTATTTTCACAAGCTATTTCTGCAGACTCTTTCAGAGGAGAAACTTACAGTAACCCAGAGATGATTGAGAAGATAGCATTACAAATCAGAATCACTGAGCATATTTCACAAATGTAAATGCTCGAATGAATTCCAAGATTAGAGCCATCATTAACTTCTTCTATGTGTTCAGACAGAGAAATATAGCTCACAATAATGTGGAGGATGTTTAAAAGAAGACAGAAGAGTCTCTTTGACATATTGGGAACACTGGTCCATTTGAGTATAAAAAAGTAGATTCTTAGGCCGGTGTGGTGGCTCATGCCTGTAATCCTAACTAGTCAGGAGGATTCTGTTACTCCATATTGAAAGGTTAATAGTAACTAAAAAATAAAAGAAGTAAGACTATATATACATTACAAAATTTGAAAACATGTTTCTTCATTTGGGGAAGATCTTTGTAATTGTAGTGCAAAAGCTGTGAAGTCTTAAGATGTTTGATTAATTGGACCAGAGAAAAACTTAGGGAAAAAAAATTCTGCTTGGTATTTTTGGTTTTCTTGAGTATTCTTTTTCTTCTTTTTTCTTTTCCAAGGGCATAATTTATTGATAGAATTAATTATACTTAAAATGAAAATGAGTAGCATATAGCAGTCTTTTGTAAAATATTCATTTCATTACTCACATGCACATTTTAGAAAGCTAGTGAAATACATGACAGGTAGAATCAATCCTTGCTTTACTTGTAAACATGTTAACGAGGTATGCTTATACCAGCTGAAACATTTACAAATTTATTAGCGTATGTTAGAAGAGTTTTCTTGTAAATGTTTATATACACATGATATATTTCCATCAAATAGACTCCTCTCTCCCGCTTCCTTACTCTTTCCTTGCTACTTAAATAAATACATTCTAATTTACTCAGATCCATTTTGACATTCCATCTTCAAAGTATAATCATATTATGGGAATTGATGTTATTTAATGGCTATACAAAGTAAGTTATTCAATTAAAATAATAAAGTAATTCCAGTTGAATTTTCCTATAAAATCCATTTTTCTTTCTTTTTTTCCATTTTCTTTATATTTCAATTTCTGGATTCATTTTGGTAAATATTTCCATAATTTCATGAATATTTAGCTCAGTGTGCTTTTATGCTTATGAAAGACTTTTGGTCACTCTGTCCTCTGTGGTTATAGGAATATTTGAAAAGATTTTAAAAGCACATCTTGACCCTTAGCTTTATTTAAATGGGAGTATTCCTTCTCTTTACACAAATTATTTAACTTAATTGCAGCATGGCAATAAACTATGTATGACCTGTAAGTAAGTAGGCAGCTACTCATCGTAGGAACATAGTTGGACCATGGATCGTAAAACCAGAGTTGTAAAAATACTTTGAAAATTCAGTTGTCAGTATCAGTGACAAAGCAGTATAAGATACATAATTGTATTAATTAAAATAGAGCACTGTTCTTTGTGTTAACTTGAATTTTAGATGTATAGCTATCTAGGAATTGATCACTGTTGTCATAATTATGGTTTCAAAAGATTGACAAAATGTCTCTCATTGAAAGATCAGTTAGTCAACCCATGGTGTGCCCGATGTATTAATTAAGAATAGTGAGGCAAAGGATACAGTAGGGAATGGATGAGAGAGGATGAAAAAAGTGACCTTGATCAAAATATATAGTATTCAGAAACTGCTAGGTTAAATGGCGACTCCTTTGTACAACTACTTAAAGATAATAAAAAATTAAAATTCTGCAAACAATACCCATAATAAACCTAGCTCTCGTTAAAACTTATAAAGCATTAGTCACACTCATCACCCTTCATAGTTAATTAAAAAGAATGGAGTGTGTGTGTGTGTGTGTGTGTGTGTGTGTACACGCGCCAGTACTTAGATTAGAACTCAGGCCTTCACAGCCTTGCTGGGATTTTTCTGCTCTAGGCTTTCTCTAATACTTAAACCATACCTCCACTTCCGATGTTTTGGTGGTTAAATGGAGATAATCAGTCTTACAGACTTGTTTGCCAAAGCTGGCTATTTTAATTTTTTAATGCTTATTTACTTTTAATAAGTAGTTGTACAAAAGGGTTTCAATCCAGACGTCAGGTTAAGAGTCCAATGCCTTTTGATCAACACCACCCTTTCCACCCTTTTGCCCCATCTGGCTTTGAAACCAGGATTTTCAGCTCTCACTCTTCTGACAAACTAAGATTACAGGTATGAGCTGCAGGTGCCACACATGGAGTTTCATTTCATTGACTACTTGCATTCACACATACGTGCCACTGTATCTGTTTGCACACATGCCTAACATTCTTTCTTAATATGTTCCAGGACTGAAAAAGAACTAATAATATCTATAGCAGGGGAAAATAAACAAGAGCACATTCATGAATCAGACTGCTGTTTTTAGTTCTATTGTGAGGGAAAATTTGTTTGTTACCATAAATAACGGCATATGCCTTGGTTGCAACTTTCAGTACGGGGAAATATTAACTGTCTACATCTTTGCTGGGAAATGCAAGCTCTCCTGATTTACTTCAGAATAAATCTAACACAGTCTCACTTAATATTGGGCACGAAATGCTTACATGGATAAAAAGACTTTATTTTATCTAAATAACCAGCAAACATTAATGAGGTGTAGTGCAGTGGCCAAAACTGCTGCCCTTATGTCCACAACAGTACACAGAAAATCACAAAGGCCATTTTGTGATTCCAAATCAAAACTGCAGGTATTTTCCCTCCCTCCCTTTCTCCTTTCTCTTCCTCTTCCCCTTTCCTTTCCCCTTCCCCTTTCTTCCCCTCTCCTCCCCTCCCCTCTCCTCCTCCTCTTTTCTTTCCTGAACTAAGGTCTCATTATGCAGTGCAGACTAGCCTTGGGTGGGTGATTTTCTGGCCTCAGCAACTTGAATGCTGTGATTTGGCAGTGGAGGGGACCATGCCCCAGGTCCAGTAATTGACTGACGCCTTTCAGGGTTACATGTTGGGTCCAAAGCCAGTCAATTCTTGTGAAATTTATTTTGGTAAAAAACTTCACAGTTTCACAATACTGAGTGATTAAATTAAAGGAACATTTTGGTCATTGAATAAATGTGTTAATTGTTCTTTTTTTGCCATAGACTTTTAGTCTAGCTTTAATCCTTTACTAGGAGATATATAAAGTACTAACTATAATTCCAAAGACTGACGAACAAGGAACTAATGGTTGTAATACTCAATTTATAGTATTGGATCCTGACAACATAGATCTTCCAGAAGTGGCTTATAAATATTGATTTTCTAATGGGAACCTCCAGAAAGAATATAAAAATCATTCTACACACACCATATTCTAGAGATCTTTCAATTTTTTGAACATGAGGCCTCAGAGCAATCTATTCAAGGTATGACAAGCTACTCAATGCCCTTGCTTGGGCTGGGGGCCTTGGTCTATTGACTTGGCCTTCTGCTAAAGAGTTAAATCCATTGGCATATTTGCCTCCCCCTGCCTAACCATCCCTTAAGCAAGTCACAAATCTTCCTTGCTCTGTGTGACAGTTAATGAACTGTAAAAGACTTGTACCGATATTTCTACTTCATCTGCAAGCTTGTAGAAAGAAAGTTTGTTTTTCACTCTTGAAAAGGACCAACTGTATTTCTTAGGCAGACAAGGATGATTTGTTTTCCTGGACCTCTGTTTAGTTCTGAGGACATCTGAGGAGCTTGGAAATTTGATTGAGAAAAGCACAAGCTTTTAATTGTTCTCAGGATGTTTTATGTGCCTGGATGTTTTTTATTAGCCTAACAATATTGCAGACACTCCTAGCCAACTCCATGACTTTGAACAAGTCACTTAACCTCTTTGGACCAAATTCCTCATCTATAAAATGAAAATTACAATAGTTGGTGTTACTATCACAAAAAACTTCTTAGAAGGCCCTAGTGATAGAGTGCTTGCCTAGCATGAACGAAGACCCAGTTCGATTCCTCAGAACCACATACATAGAAAAAAGCCAGAAGTGGTGCTGAGTCTCAAATGGTAGAGTGGTAGCCTTGAGAAAGTCCAAGGACAGTGCTCAGGCCCTGAGATCAAGCCCAGGACTGGCAAAAACAGACACACACACACACACACACACACACACACACACACACACACCCCACAAAAAAACCCAACAACTTTTTAGAAAACCAAGCTACTTATTTATTATTGTGTTTGCTTAAAGATAATTTACTATGGCTTAATTAAATGTTATATTCTGGAAAGCTTCACATCATATTAATTATACTATAATATATATATACATACATGCATGTGTGCACATACATATATATGTTTAGATTCATATATTTCTGTACCCAGTAAGAAGTTCCTCTGAGATGTATTTGTTTTGGTAGAGAAAGTAAAAAGAAACATAACTAGAGAAAGGAAAGCACTTGATTAGAAGCAAGAGTAACAATATACCCCAACAAACATGCATTGCATATTCTAAAATAATTATTATATATGCATGCCTCTAGTCATATTATCTTTGTCTTTAGTTTTGACTGGAGCCCCTTTGTAAATTCCATGTCATTCTGTACTACTGTTGAAGCTGGGTACTGTTTAGCATTTATCGAAATGGTACGATTGGAAACACTGCAAATCTTTGTTTCCATTTCTCATAGATCCTTTAATGACTTTTTGTTTTTGGAAACAAATTCTATTTCTTTCTATTTCTCTGTTCCCAAGCAGATATCATTTCTTATCCCATGACACTGGGCTTGGGTAGCACAATGGTTGTCACTCAAGTGTTTCAGTGGATTTTGGTACCTATTTCTCAGATGTTAATGTTTGTAAGAAGTTTAGTAATTTTATTATGAAATTAATGGAAGAAATTCCTATGTGTCGTAGATCAGGCTCTACTTTTGTGCTGGAGAATTTGCTCCACATAGATTTCCAGCCAAAGCCACAGCCTTCAGTTGTGGTACAGCAGAGTACACTACTGTAAGCCAGGATTCTCTATGTTGGTTGTTGAACCTAAAGAGCTTCTTATGTGGCCAAATCGTCCATTCTGGTAGCTGAATCTGTGTCTTCAAAATGTTGATATTATTACGGTCTACCTGCTCTTTCAACATTTCTTCATCTATTTAACAAAAGTTAGGTCAAATTCATTCTTTATATGGATTTGTCCAATGTCCTTTTGCTCCAGAGTCCTATCTAGACAGCTCATGAGATTGAGTTAGGATATCTCCTTAGGTTCCTCTGAGCAGTGACAGCTTCTCAGACTTTGCTGGTTTTAGATGACCTTGGTAATCCAAAGGTTATTTGAAAGAGCTGTCCCTGGATCTGTGTTGTTTGAGCTTTTCTCGTGGTTAGACTGGGTTGATGGGTTTGGTGAAGGAAGAGCTCAGAGGCAATGCAATTAGTTGAGATCTATTATCCCTCATTGTCTTATCACACTGTGTCAATATGAATAAGTCAGCCCTGGCTGTGGGGTTTGTCAGGTTCTCTACTGTTTTGTTATTTTCCCTCCTCTTCTCCATATTATACTTTTGGGAAGAAAGTCACTATAAACAGTTTCCATGAAGGAGGAGTAGGAGGTTATATTCTACCTACTTGAAGTGGTGTAAGTTGCTTGGAATTCTTCATGGAAAATTCGCCTCTTCTATTACAAGTATTTATTTATAGAATCATTTGTCCCAGTATGGACTTAGAGATCTTCCCTTTATACTTCACATTGCAATCCCATGCAACTGTATTTTTGTGTTTCCAGATGAGTCAGTATCATAGCTTGGCATCATCACAGGCAGGGGTCCTGCATCTTCCAAGTCCCAATACATTTATTTGATTGTATTTTATTATCAGGGTGATGTGTAGAGGGGTTACAGTTACATTCGTATGGTAGTGAGTATATTACTTCTTGAAAATTGTTACCCCTTCCTATGTTTTTCTCCCTCTTTCCTTCCCCCACCCCCTCCCAAGTTGTAAAGTTCATTTCCAACATATTATCTTGCGAATATCACCTTTACACTGGTTCACCCTTTGTTCTTTGTCTAATCATTTTGTTTTTCCCTTTCCCTTCCCTGATTCAAATAAAAAAATATATGCTATACACCAGGTACCAAAATCAGATACAGCAACAACAGGGGATAAACCATTAGAGAAAAAAAAGAAAAAAAAGAGTAAAGAAATAACTTTACATAGTGCATTAGAAACAACAAACACAGGATAAATCTCTTGTTTTTCTATCCTGGAGTTCAGTTTGCTTAGTCTCATCCTATATGGCCATATGCACATAGCCTATTGTACTCCTCTGATAGGAAAATCCTAGATACATACTTATGATTACAAATGAGGGAAACCATAGAGCCTATGTTCCTTTGGATCTGGCTTACTTCACTTAACACGATTTTTTTCTAAGTGTTTCCATTTCCTTACAAATGGGGCAATGTCAACCTTTTTGTTGGCAGCATAGGATTCCATTGTGTATAAGTACCACATCTTCTTGATCCAATCATCTACTGAGGGGCATCTGGGTTGGTTCTATATCTTAACATGTAGTGAACATAGTTATGCTGGCAGGTTTAGTATGGAATTGTTTATGAACATTTGGGTAGATGCCCAGAAGTGGGATTGCTGGGTCATAGGGGAACTCTATGTTTAGTCTTTGAGGAACCACCACATTGCTTCCAAAACAAAAACAATGTCCATAGTGACAGGCAGACAGACAGACAGAGAGGCATGTTAGAAACAAAGCACTTTAAAGCATTCGTGATGCTTTAGAATGATAAAATGTTACCCACAGTATTGTTAATCTTGAGAAGGAGTGAATGAGACATTCCCTGGTTAACTTTTGACTCTCCCTTTGTTGCCTGCATATTTGCAATAGATGAGCTTCCATAAACCATGGCAGAACAAGGAAAGTTAGTTCATAAACTCTGTTCAGGGGCTGTTGTCTGTTACAGGCTTTCATTTATTTTAACTCTAGTCACTCCTGGCCAATCTAGACTCCGTATCTTGGGAGAAGGGAAAGTTTCCTGCAGGCCTTCATGAGAGAAGGGACACAGTGTCATGAGATCTGCTGGCCTTCAGTGCCTTTGAGAGGTTTGGTAGTCAGATGGGAGTAAGAAATTTCTCTCTGCCCTAAGCAAATGTGATTCGGGTTGATGGACCAATCAGCTTCACCTTATTTAGCTGGTGTTCGCCTAGTGCTTCTCTGCATTGCTATCCTCTTATCTGCTGCCCTGTGCCCTGGACTGCTGATCAATCTTCCCATTGATCTCAACAAAGCCAACCAAGAGAAGAACCTTGCTGAGGACAAAAATCATGAATGGCATTAAGAATCCAGGCATTAGTGAGTCTGGGTGGAGCTGATCCTGGAATACCTGGGCTACTGCATACCTGCAGTCCTTTCCCTTGCATGAACAATGTACAAGGCCTTGAAAGGCATGGGGAGAGGCTAAGGATGCTGGTTTTAGTGACCTGGGAAGGAAAGCATGGGGGCTGCACTTCTCCATGTGTCTCATCTTTCTCTTCTTTTAGCTTTCCCTTCTCTCCACTCCCTCCAATGGCAGGGGAAGAATCTTTAGAACACGATGAAGGTGATATACCCTTTTCTATAGACCCTGTATTCTCAAACCATACTGTATGGTTGATTGTATGCCATTTCCAAGTGTTTGCCTCCTCTTCTCCTAAGAGAGGATTATGCATGTCCACCATGACCATGCGACTTGTGGTCCTTCTATGGTAACAGATAGATGCCCTCTCCCTCTGTTACATGATTTGACCAACAGGCTGTGGGTATGAGTGGCCAGATGCCTGTGGCAACAAAAGCTGTAAGAGGCATCACCAATTCCACCAAGCCCTTGACTCTTAGTCTTCCAAATAGTGGGTGGCTCCTTTAGTCTGGGTTCTAGAAAGAGAAGATCCGGGGAGTGAAGCTGAGTAGAACCACTGCAAACGATTTTTGGTGGACAGCCAAGAGTATGTGGGAACAGGAAGTGCTTGTTATAAGCTATTAGAAGTGAGGGCATGTTACTGCAGTAAAAGGGAAGGATATTCCTAGGTATGGTCTGAAATCAAAACTATGTTGAAGGTGAGCTGTGAACAAACAGTTTAAATCCTCCCCCCACAAGGATCATCTCCTTGGTTTATTAGGAATAATTTCATCTCTTTTTAATTCCATTTTTTAAATTTTGTTTTGGGCTCCCTGTGTTTTGGAGCTCCTGATATGGGCTCAGGCTGCCTTTTGGTTAGGCTCTGACAAAGCTACTTCTAAGTGGACAAAATTAATTCATTCTAGGAACAAAGCAAACCTCATGTCTTATACACATGCCAGCATTTGGTGATCTGAAGCAGGTAATAAAACATGACCATCACTCACATGCTTCACCTTTAAAAAGCAGCGACTTAGATAACTTCAGATTTGACTCAACCATAAACCTTACAAAGTCTGAGGAGGGCTCATAAAGAATGCCTCATTTCTCTGCCCATGTTACCTACTGTAAGTGAGCTATATACTCAGGAATTACATATGGTGGAGAGAAAAAGAGCAAAACAAGTTTTATGCGTGACTGAGGATTATGTTACCAAATGGTCTGCCAATTTTCCTCTGAATTCTGTGGGCCTCCTTCTTGCCACCTGGCTGAATGAGAGAGAGAGAGAGAGAGAGAGAGAGAGAGAGAGAGAGAGAGAGAGAGAGAGAGAGAGAGAGAGAGAGAGAGAGAGGAATCTGCTGCTTGTGTTCAGCAGATGTCCACAGCTGGGCACAGAAGGAGTTGAGCCCTCAGGCTCACCATCTGTTTCTAAACTTTGCAATCACCTGCTACTCTCTCTGCCTCTTTCTGTGGTAGTGAATCAGGAAAGACAGAGGTAGGGATGCTATGTGGGGATGTTTCATTACTTGGGAAACAGGTGTAACAGCAAGAGAAAGTTTCCATCAAGAGGATTCAAATGGGTACAGACATGGTGGGAAACGCCCAAAACAGAAAGACCCATCACTGACTTCAGAAATGGCAGTAGGTCAATGCACCCTTCTATTCTTCAGTTTTCCTCTTTGAAAATATGATATCAACCACACCTTCTCTGCCTATGAGATAGGACTGTTCTGTGAATCTGGTGTATTGGATGTATATGTGCAAAAGTCTTGAAAATGGTGCAGTGCAGGTTTTCCCTGCCTTTGGCATTGCAGCTAATTTAGTGTTTTCTAAAAAGCCTTCGATGTATTGCTGGTTTCTTGGTATTTTTCTTAAAGAGTCTGAGTTTAAAATATCCTTAGAAACACTGTATGAACAATCTGCTTCTTTGAAAGTCTAGATGCCTGTTAATATACCAAAGGCATGCAAAAACCCTGCGAAGTCTATAACAGAAGAGATTGTTGATTATCTACGTTTGTTTAACCTGGTATGCACGCTCAAGAAGTTGCCAACATCCTGTTTCTTTGGGAGGCATGAGTTTAATCTAACTCCTGTTTCACGTCTTCACCCTGCACATGCTAGCCTGGAGAATTCTCTACCTTGGTTCTTCATCAAATCTCCTGGGAAGCTTGTAAAGCTCTTGATATTTCAGCTGCCTCTGGGAGTGATTTGTTGGCCTCAGTACTTTGCAAACCTTCCCTGAGTTCCAGTGTCAAGTGGAAGCTGAGAACCAATGGATCAAAGTACAAGACTTTGGCAGTGACCTTCCCTCTCACTGCTTGTTAAAGTCAGGCAAGTTAACCTTCCATGTACTAAAGCCAGGCTTCTTTCACGAGAAACAGGAGGAATGCACAATGTGTAGTGTTACTAAGTGGAAAGGTGTGCTGAAGGACAACAGCATGTGAAGCTACTTCAGTGGCACACAAACATGCCATCCTCTATACTTTGCATGAATTATCACATTTCTAAGTTTGATTATTGGACTCATTTCAGAACAATCCTACCATGCAAAGGTTTTGGGTTGTTATTTTACAGATGAGGAAACAGAGGCTCAGGATTGGAGCTTAAGCTACTTAATGAAGAACTAGACATGAAATTAATAGGAAAATGAGTTTGAATTTTTCTTTCTTTTTATTGTAATTAATAGAAGGGTTACAGTTATATTTGCCAGATAGAAGTGCATTTCTTCACAAACACTGATACCCCTTCTCATGTTTCTATCCCCATTTCCTCCCACATCCCCTCCCCTCATCTTGTTTTCCCCCTTTCCTTATCCTATTTCCAATAAACAAATATACAATATACCAGATAACAAGGTAAGATACTGTAACAATATGAGAATAACCAAGGGACAACAACAGGGATGAGAAATAACATAGTACATTAAGAACAACAATCACACATTATATGGCACTTGTTTCCATATCCTGGAGGGTCTTTCATTTCACCTCATCCTATATGGCCTTATGTATCTAAGTTTTGCCCTATTATAATCCTCTGCTAGGAGAGTCCAAGGTTTATACTACTTATGACAAGTGAGGGAAACCATGGAGTCTATGTTTCTTTGAGTCTGGCTTAGAGATCTGAATTTTTGTTGCTTGTTCCCGGATCCCTAACCCTGGGTTGGTGAGGAAGTGTCTGCCATTTGGAATGACTTTGATAAAAGCTTCTCTCGGCTTAAGAAAAGGCTGCATTGATGCCTTGCCTGGAAGAACGGCTTCCTGCCACTAGCCAGGTCTGACCTGCTGTTCCCATGCTTCTTTGATTCTTTTAACCCTAGAAGATCTGTAGATATTGTATTCCTTAGGAGCCTTCACCAGGGCCCACAGCTAGAAGCCCATGGCAGAGGTCAGCATCATGTCCCCCAAAAGTGCTTGTCCCTTCTGAGAGCTGCTGGGACTCTGATGGATGCTCCATCTCAGGGGAGTTTCTTACCAGGCAGGCTTCTCTATGGGTTAAATTTCCTTAAAAAAGCATTGCTTTTTGAGAGGAATTTTAGCTTGCACGAAGGGAATGTGATAAAAAAAATACCCTAAAATTCCTCTCATGACTATGCCCCAAAAGTTCAGAAAGATTATTCAAATCAGGCCCCAAGGCCTGCCTCCAGCCTCTCAGAGTGCCTGCAGGCAAACATGCAAATGAGCTACCCTAAGTGACCCCAGTTTACAAAAATAAAGTCTAAAATTTGTTTAAATTTATTCTCGGCTTTTCTGTGCCTTCCCTCTTACCTTAGTCTCCCCACTCAGAAAAGGCACCTGCTGAGTCTTGTATCCCAAATGATGCTAACAGTGATGTTTACATAGGCAGCTGCTATGACATTATTGTTGCATTATTGTTCCTTACACTGTGTTATACACAAAAAAACCATATGTCATTGGGGCTTCAGAGCAGGCAGGAGGCCTGAAGGGAGGGGTTTCGAATGGAAGAGGCAGAATGGAAAATCTGAAGCTTTACTCATCATAGAATTCCAAATTTGTAGCTGAATACCTTTCAGCTGCCACTTAATGAAGACAAGCTGGTGTTAAGCCATGATGGAGGGAATGAATACCTTTTGCCTTCTCCAGCGTGGAAGAGTGATGACTTGTACTGGTGTCTCATACACAAGCCTTCACATGCTTAAGAAGATAAGGAGGTAAGGTGGTGAAAGGGTGAGTTACACCCTTGCAGCTCCAACTCCGTTATGGTAGTGCTGTGTGTGGAAGAGTTAGTCTTTGCTTCTGTCAGTATTTGGTCAGTCTTCTATCAGTATTGATGCATCCATGGACATAAAATAACATATATACAGGGCCTAACTAGTAATCCGTGCTACTAGGCGCTAATATAGATCCTATTCAGGATTTTCTTGGTTATGCTGGAGTTTGAATTTTGGGCTTTGAGCTTTCCAGGCAATATCTCTACCATTTCTTTACGTTTAGTCCCCTCCCTCCCCAATAGATTCTCGTGTTTTTGCCTTAGCTAATCTCGAAAGGTGATCCTCCTTGTCTTTACTACCTAAGTAGTTGTGATTACAGGTTTGCCCTTTCTTGAATGCAGCCCTGTGTGACCTCATATTGTACCACCATGCCCAGTCTATCCCAGTTTTGTGATATTGATAAGGAAGTTATTATTAGCTCCATTTTTTTCCAGCAGAAGAAATAAAAGTTTAAAGAGGCTAGGAAATGGTGTTACAGCCTAGTGAGTTGCAGAATGGGGCCTTGGGGTCTTCCAGGTATGGTGGTTCTTATCTGTAATTGTAGATATTCAGAAGGCTGAGGTCTGGAGGAGCTTGGTGCCAGGCTATTTCAGACTAATAGGTGAATGCAGTGGTACCAACTTCTCCTTCCTGGCTATGTGGGAGCCTGGGTGAAATCAGAAGGATAGTGGTTGCAGGCCAACCCAATCAGAATGTTTTATGAGACTCTCTTTTGATGAAAGAAGTTGAGTATAGTGGCACATGCCATTTATTTCCACTTCAGTGGGAAGGATAAAATAGAGGCATCATAATCTAGGTTTGGGAATAGGCAAAAACTGAGACATTACCTCAAAACAACCAGTGCCTAAAAAAGGCTAGAGGCATGGCTCAGTAGCAGAATACTTGCCTAGCAAGTATTCTTGAGTTTAAACTTCAATGTTTCCTAAAAAAACACGTGCATAAAGAATGAATTAAAGAATAGGTCACTGAGGAGTCAAGAGGGAGGTAAGGAAAGAAGCACAAAAGCACCTTAGAAAAAGAAACTTCTCCACCAAGAGAAAAGCAGGAGGAGACAAAGTTAGAACAAGCATAGAAAAATTTGTTGGAAAACACAAAGAGATGAATTGGAAGAGTCCATATGTCATGGATTCTATTTTCTCTGGGTAATTGAAATATTTTATGTGAATATCCATCTATAGTCTACACATGTAAGCAAGACAGACTCTTTGCCACACTTCATGGGATGGATACACTGGCTGGGACTTTTGAATTTTATTGTCATTGTTCTACCCTGTGAGTAAAGGAGGCCATTCTGCTTCTCTGATGGAATCTATGAAGAGACCTAGAGAAGTCTTATTTTAAAAGATCATGCTAAGCTCTGAGCTTAGCAGGGATTACCAGGAAGAGAGGCAGAGGAATATGTTTAGATGATTAATGACTTGTCTCTTTAGAAGCAACTTTAAACACACACACACACACACACACACACACACACACACTAACAATGAAACCAATCAAGTTTTTTTTTTAAATAAAAACTGTTCTAAAATACCTTGCATATTCACTTTCTTTTGAAAGAAAGATGCTAAATGGAATTTTTCTTGGTACATATACAGGCCCAATTCTTCCTATATTTACCAAACATCAGATAGGGCCATAACACTGGAGACTTTTTGAGGGACGAAGGGTTCAGTACTGTTGAGTCTTCCATTAAGTAGCACAGGGTATGTAGTACCATTTGGCTTTTGAGCTAGCTTTTGTTTCCTCCCATTGAGAATGCTCTGTGTAGGGTGTAGATAAAGAAATCAATAGTCATATGTGTTGCTGTGAACTTTAATGACAGATTATTACTATCATAAGTGTTATTGTCCTCAAAATTGGCAATGGATTTTATTGCCTTTCCTTTCTTTTAGCAGATGTGACCATAGATACAATCTGAGAGATTGTTTATAGGCTATGTTTCGTGACTGGGTAGCTTTAATTGTGTATCTTAAATTTTTTTGATACCAACAAGTTCAGATTGTCATTTTCTTCAAATAACACTATGGCTCTATGCCAGTAATTGATTTTGTCATCAGTCCTTCTAGTAGCCCTTTAAATTAACATTCCCACATATGGATTTAATTGGAATTTAATAAGAGAGTTAGTGCATAATAAGTAAAAAACAACATGATCCTAAAGTCATATTTACTGAAGATTAACTACCACAGAGATACAGATCTATTATGTAGAGACCTTAATACATATTTTTGGAATAGTAATCCTATTGTAAACATTGTGTACTGACTTCAAGTAATTGCAGATCTTCTCTCTAATAAGTAAACATATCTGTTTTCTCCAATTAAATTCACTTTCATCTTATCCACTAGTTTGGCAGTACATAGAAAGGATCACACAAAAAAAACAAAAACAAAAACAAATCACCACCAACTCCTCAGCTTAATATAAAGCAGACGTTCTGAGCCATTAAGTTTGGAGTGGCTTATGAGAATGCATTTCTGAGAAGTTTGTGGGTGATATAGCTGGTCTGGGGACTGCTACCCTTGAAATAATCCTTATGTCAAACATTATCTTGTTTCAAGACAAAGACAGCTTGTGATTTCCTCTTGTCTACCTTTGTGTTTGATCCTAGCCAAAATCTGCAGTGATTGGTTACAAATGCCACCCATTTTTGTCATTGATCTACTTGAGAGATGTGAGTTATTTCTCCTTGGTGTCGATCTAGGCTAGTTCTGTGATGGAATGCAGAGGGGAAGGAAGATCAGTTGTTCCAGTTTGCATGAAGCAGAGCTAAAAATCGATCACTGCTGAGCCCTGACTATGTTACAGTGGGAATAAGTAACATTGCTATTGGTTTAGAACATTTTGGAAGGTTTTACTTCCTGACAGTCTTTCTAATTCAGGGAGAGATTTTGAGTTTTGTCTTCAAGAGTATATGTTGTAATGGCAATAGGAAAACCTCACAGGTAGTATTATTTCAGAAAACAATTTTTCCCTCTTTGTAGTCTCCAGGCAGAGTTTGCCTTTTTATGAGTGAAATCACTTCCAACAAGAGCATCTTTTCAGGGTATTGAGAAAGTCTTTCCATAGGTTGACATATAATCGTGTGCTTGTATTTCCATAATTATAACAATGCTTTTGCCTTGACTTCGCTGTTCAACTGCAAAATCAATGGATGATTTAATACCTCAATGCTTAGTGGCTATTTTCAGCTTAGAGTCTGGACTCTTATTTCCCCTCAACAGTATGAAATGACTAGTTTAATTCACCATGTACAGATATGGCCTCTCACATGGCTATCAGAAACATGCAATGTATTTGTATGGGGGAATTTTGCCCTTTTAGTGCAGAAACAAAAGCCACTGTTCTTGGACCTGTAGTAGATCCCACTTCTGAATGAAATAATGAAGCTGAAAAAGATTTACTCATGATTATGCTTGCTTATACTTAAATTATTGGTGAAGATACTTACCAGGGAAAATGTTATAGCTTAGTCGTAGAACATATCCAACACCCCAGGTTCAGTCCCCAGGACCTCAGCAAAGGAATTTGTACTCAGTTTTTAAACTATAGTCTATGAGCATTATATTCAGTAATTATCATTTATGTAAGTACAGCATAGAGCTCGGTGTTTACAGCTTGCTCAGATAGTCAGTGTCATGTCAGCTGCAATGTGATTTTAGAAGCCCAATTCAGGAAAATAACAGATCACTATGCTTTGTAATATGTTCCTACTGTGTTTCCATTACAAGCATCAGAAATCAAAGCAATGGTCTTATAATAGGGGATGTTCAGCTTAGCAATTTGTTGTCCATAATGCCTATTCTGTGCTAGATAGAATGCTGTGCACTGTAGGAGGTTGAAAGATCTCAGCCAAATCTAGTTGGTGTAATAAACATGGAACAAAAATGCCTTCAGTCCTCCATGGACTATTGGCTACATAGAAAAGAATACGAAATATTTTAAACCTTTTCGAAGGAAAAGAAAACTGATAAAATCTCCTTGGAGTGATAGGGGAGCCTTCATAATGGATTCAGTGCAACAAGAAAAACAAGACTCTCCCACACCAATAAAGGAATTAAACTTAATCCAACCCTATTCCTTGAGTTGTGTGGGTTGTGTATGTGCCTCTGATAGTATGGGGCAAGGATTTCCCAGGCCACTTGCAGAAGTATCTCAGGAGGCAGGCGCTGGTGTTCATACCCGGTATTCTAGCTGCTGGGGAGGTTGAGATCAGGAGACTGCAGTTGGAAGCCATTGCAGGTAAGTCCGTGAGACTTTATCTCTGATTAACCAGCACAAAGCCAAAAGTAGAAGTGTGGCACAAATGGTAGAGCCTTAACCTTGAGCAACAAAGCCAAGTGAGAGCAATGGGCCCTGAGTTCAAACCTCAGTACCAGCACAAAACCAGACCAAAGCAAAACAAAAAAAAGCATCTCTTGAGATCTTATTAGAGATGCAAATCTCTGGGTCTACTTTAGCTTTATTACATTCATAACTCAAGAGCGAGATCCATCACCAATGTAAGATCCTCTCTTGTAATTCTGATATGTGATAAGTGTGAACTACTAGTGTAAGGTAAACAGTGTTGTTTTAATATTACATAAGATTTTTGTCTTCTTTTGCCAGTCCTGGGGCTTGAACTTAGGGCCTGGCTCACTTAAAAATTTTAAGATGTGTTGAAGCTGGGTCTGACTAAGGATCTACAGCCACACCAGGAAGCCAAATCTCAATCCAAGTTATTGTAGTCTCCGTGTATGGAAGTTTCTTATCATGATGGGTATGATTTCTCTCTCTCTCTCCCTCCCTTTCTCTCTCTCTCTCTCTCTCTCTCTCTCTCTCTCTCTCTCTCTCTCTCTCTCTTTAAATTGTCAGGGTAATGTATAGAGAGGTTACAGTTACATTCGTCAGGTAGTGGGTACATTACTTCTCATACATTGATTCCCCTTCTCATGTTTTTGTCCCCATTTTCCTCCCCCCACCCCTTTGGGTAAGACTTTATAAAGATGGCTAAAGTTGGAGTTATTTCAATCAGATGGAAAATTATCATTGGTATTTTGAAAGATACAGCAGAGGAAAGTTGTTTTTTGGGATCTTCTCCCCAATAAAATCTATACTAGGATGTTTATTTGCTTGTGTTTCTTGATGCATTGGACTGAAATCAATTTTCTCCAGAACTCTGGGCCTTTGTGTCCCCTTTATCCTCCTTTTCTGAAATACTGTAAGAATAAATCTTAAAGACCATCAAATAATCCTATTTCTTCCTTTTATCATCTTATTTCTTCCACTGAAGAAGCATCATTATTGTTATAAATGAGTCATGCTAGAAGAGCTGAAGTTCTTGATAAATTTCAACGAGTCCATGGAAGTTTGTGTTTGGTCATCGGGACAGGCGCTGAGGAAAGGGTTGGGCTGGTTGTGGCAGGTGGGGGTGAAGATGGCCTCAACCCATGGAAGACATTCCAGTCTCTTAGGAGAACTCAGACACAGAAACAGAGGCCGGCTCTGTTGGGCCTCTTGAAGAGTCATGGAATGTACTTTCTTTGGCAGTGTTGGGGATTGAGCTCAACTTTGTTCGGCCTGAGATCTCCCTCTTGAGAGGCTGAAAGGCCAGACAAAACAAGTAGAATGTGAGGACCCCCACCCCCGCACACCCAAGTATCTAGAAGCCATGGCCAGCAAGTGGCACCATGCACACTTCTTTGTTCAGTGCCAGCCTTGTTGAGAGTTGGCTACTCATGTCACTACAGTTGGGCAAACTGGATAGAACTGGTGGAGATTAAATAGAGGGATTTTCAAACATTGAGGCACTGAACAAAGGCTTCTAGATACTTGGGGGTGCTGGGGTGGGGGTGGGGCCCTCATGTTCTACTTCCTTTGTCTGGCCTTTCAGCCAATCCTTGTGTTTGCAGGTCAGGATTGTTTTGTGTCTCATTGCCTTGCATCTTCCCCTGCACTAAGCAGACGCTGCTGCTTAGTGATTGCCATCTTTCTCTCACCAGATCTCTCTCCCAGGACTCGTTCTTGTACCTCATGCCTTCAATACCTGATTTGGATCTTGCTGTTAAATTAGATGGTCCTGCTGAGCTTATAATGTTCCTACCATTTTACCCCTGTTCAGAGGCCTGTGCAAGTTTTCCTTCAGGGCATGCATTCATTCCCTCACCTAATCTCTTCCACGTTGGGAAGGCGGGATGTACACATTAGTTCTGGACCAGTTTTCTCCTTTTTCACAGAGCACAGGTGTTGCTGTTACTCTAAAGCTTTGCCAAAGCAAACCACTTGCCATGTAAGCCAGAGGAGATTTATTACACTTAAGCAAACGTTCTGTCTACAGGAATACTCTAGGCATCAGCAAATGTGCCTTCCCAGCTGTGGCTGAGTCAGCTACCATATCTCCTGCATATCCTTCCCTCTAAAGCCTCAGTGCAGCTGCTTTGGGTTCAGGTTTTACTTGAGAGGTGGTCAGGCTGTACACACACCCTTTGTTCCTCTGCTCAGATAAGATGACCATTGCAACGTCAATGCCCTCTGCAAGTCTGTTTCTTGGCTCTTGCTCTCACCTCCAACTATTGTTTGGTTCTTTAATCTGTTTGGGCATGCACTCCAAGTATTCCTCTGATGGCAAGAAACAAGGAAGAAGTAGTAGTAAGTTCAGATACCAGTTCTAATTCAGGCATTCATTCAAATCTTAAATTCCCTGCAAGCATGGAATGTCTGAACAAGATCATATCTGTCCTCCAAAATTAGGAACTCTGGCTGGGAGGTTAGCCTAATGGTAAAGTGCCTCTGGGTATTACTTTTCTTTCAAAAAAATCTCATACTGAGAACTTTCCACAGTTTTTCCTTATGTAGAAACTAAATTCATTGTTTCCCAACTGATTTCTGTAACTTCCGAAGGCAAAATGAAAAAATAAAAAGAAAGAAAGAACTCCAAAGGCACCAATGGTTGACGTGTCAACCGAGGCATTTAGAATGTGTGTGAGCATGTTCCCACACATATATTATTCCATGTTAGAAGAAGACCTCAAAATGTGCAACCTTATCATAATGTCTACAGTTGTTCATTGGGAGAATTCTATTGCCCTGCCTTTTTCATCCATGTCTTCCAGGATGTAGCTCTTGGTTGAGTTTGAGCCTAGGTTGGCAGGTCATCTGAACATGCTTGTGGACTTTTGACACCTCCAGAACTGTAAATTAGGAGTAGGTTAGTGCTTTTCTTTGGATGCCTCTTCCTTGTGAAAATGTGCTGCAAAGGTCAGGGGAAGTCTCAGTGCTGGAGACAAAACCAATCAAATCAACACATCACTTGCGGGGCAGGGAACACACTACCAGTGTATTTGTGGCTCACTGGTAACAGTGGGCATTTTCCCAGTCAGATCTGAATTCCATTTCCTTTTCTTCACCATATCTTTCTTATGGGGAGAAAAGAAAGAGAAGCATTGTATATTTTCATAAGAGCTCCAAAATATCAAATGCTTTCGACTGGACTGTATTTTTTCTCATTTAAAATGAAAATGAATCTATTGAATCCTCTCCACAAATTTAGAGATTCACTACTTTCTGCACTACAAGAATAACAATGAGCAAAATGACTCTTCCCTTGAGATGCTAAAATATTAACATCTGGGTATAACTGAGAAGTAGGAATGTAGACATAATTTTCTGTATTTTATTATGAAATCAGATCAAACCTGGTAGTGGCATTTAAAACCTCATGGTATGGATGGTTTGTAACACACAGTTGTCCTACTCCAGTGTCACCTGACTCTATTAACAAAACAGTGTTCCCTGATCTTCCTTTGAAGATTTTGGGATAAAGACATATCTTGAAGGGTGGGGGGAGAAATGGACATTTGAGCTCACAGACTCCAATTCTTTTACTCAGAGATGGTGATCTAACACGTAAGCCAGGCTTAGACTTCTATTTCCTGGTTAAGTAGAGATAAGAATCGGATTTATCTTCTTGGGTTGGCTGAGATCCTTAGATCTCAGCCTCATCAATAGCTATTTTTACTGATGCGAGCCACTGAGTGCCTGGTTAAAACTTGCTGTTTTTAAGAACAGCATCCCACATGACTCTTAAGTCTTCTTTCACACTGGAAAAATGCCATCCTAAAGGAACTAAGTCTGGTTCTCACAGAGTCCTAGCAGTGCTGAAGTAGGAGGATCTTGGGGATAGTCACTCCTCTCATTTTTCTGATCTGGAGGCTCAGGACATCCTGCTCATTTCTGGAGAGCAGTCCAGAGAAGCTGGG